>NC_056732.1:78085971-78105108 GCF_019279795.1 Protopterus annectens | reverse complement strand
AGGCAGTCCACCCACACATACACACCTTCAGTATGTTGTTCCTATTGGCCCTATGTGTTGGTACTCACCATGGCAATCACACTACTAGGGTGGCATGTACAAAGGTAACCTGTGAATCGCCTCTATGGTCCAGTCGTGGTTTACGTGGGTCATGTGTCATTGTCACAGCTGCCACATGTATGCAGTCAGCCATCACCCTTGGCCAGGAATGTACAACACATGTGTGGGATGCCACCACACAGCCAATCTGGGGACTGGTCTCTCTGAACCCAGTAATGCCATACCCTGTCAGGTGGCATGTCATATATACTACGTCCAGGACAAACGTCAAACCCAATCCCTGCTGCTACTATTGATAATACCCCTGAAGATGTTCCTGATAGCTTTGACCAGTCCTTTACTGAGACATTGCAGGCCCTACCTAGCCATCTACCTCCTAGCTCCCCTGGTCCTGAAAGCAGCACCCCTAGAAAACTACGCCAACCAGTCGCCACTTCACTTCTCCGTACCTTGGTTGTAACAGTGAAACCCACTACACTGTGTGCTGATCAACACCCTGCCGAGTACCTATCAAAACCAGATGATGCTATTGCTTACCCCGTCTCAAAGGTAATCAAAGGTACTATGTTAGAATCTAACTTTCCCACCATCTGGAAAATGTCATATGTAATCCCACTTCACACAGGAGGCAGCTCTACTGACGTCTCCACTTATAGGCCAATAGCTATACTCTCTCCACTTGCAGAGATTATGGAGACTTTCGTCATAGACAAGTCATGCACCACCTAATCCAAACTCGCATTATGGCTGACACTCAGCATGGCTTACGTCCTCATCACAGCACTACGTCAGGCCTCCTAGCCTTTACTAACACCATAAGCCATACTTGCAACATTAATTATATATCCACAGCCCTCTTTTGGATAACTCAAAGGCATACGATATGGTTGATCACCAACTTGGACTCCACACCCTGCACAGACTGTCTAGATACTGGAGCCTTCCAATGGTGTCAATCCTACCTGCATGGTCAACAGCAGGCCGGCCTCTGGCAGAACAAACCCTCTAACCTTCTACCTAACACCCTCAGAGTACCACAAGGCTCTATCCTAGGGCCCTTGCTGTCCTCCATCGTCATTAACGACCATTATACTGTCATCCCAAAAGTCAGCTGTATCCAATATGCAGTATACTCTACTCTGATCTGCTCAGCCACATCTCCAGTAGAGTTATGGTCAGCTACCCAGACCACCTTTAATACAATAGCAAACTGGCTTTCTGAACATCGTCTGATCCTAAATCCCAATCAAACTAAACTGCTGTTATTCCACCAACACGAAGGTCTACCACGTTCACCGTTACCATAACATCAACTGATGGCACAATAATCTCCCCTGACCCATCTCCGAAACTATTAGGTGTCATCATAGACAATAACCTCATATGTGACATACATGTTAACCAGATTAGCAAAGCCATCAATAGAAAGCTAGGGTCACTTTACAGAATTAAAGCCTTCCTAGCCCCTCCAGCTAAAGGTGCCATAGCTCGCTCACACCTTGTTTCAGCCCTTCTGTATGCATCCCCTCTACTCTCACATATGAACAAGACTGTCCTTAACAAGCACTGGATTTGCTACAACCACATTGCCAGGTTTGCCACTGGCCCGCCTGTTAGGACACATCATTGCATCAATCTAAATCAGCTTGGTTGGCTTGCAATACCCAGCCTAATACAGTATAACCAACTGATTATGGCCTATAAAATCCTCTATAATCCAGACAATACTCCTGCAATCACCCCCTATAACAATCCTAGACCGCTTCGATCCTCTAACAATGTACTACTTCAAACTAGCGAGTTTATTAACACAGCTGGTGATTCTCTCTTTGCAAATTCTGTAAGTAGATCCTGGAACTCACTTCCAGCTGATATTACCCTAATGTCCACCTTAGGTCATTTAACAGTAGACTCAAACATTTGTCATGTAACTGGCTATGTCAATGTATCAAGCCTGGCTAACTCGAATGTGTAACCTGTGTGAACCACTGTACTGTGTAATTACAATTTAATCCTGGCTTGTGCTCAGGTCTAACATTAACCTGTGGAACATGTTGGACCTGCTTACTTATGTAATCTCTGTAAATAATCTGTTTGTACTATGTAATGCTAGTATTCTGTAATGCTGTATCTGCTACCCTCGTAGCTTGTCTCCACGGGCCTACCCTGGAAATGGACATGCATCCAGTTGGGCTATCCCAGTCAACATATGTAGGATAAATAAATAAATCAATACATGATATTACAGTGACGACAATACCAGTCAGACATCGACACACACTGACAGCATGCTGAACACACTGGAGCATACGTGGGGACTCAGACTAGCAGCCTGCCTGTGCATCACACACCTCCGCAGCTGGCACACAGGCATATGTTCCGTCGGAACAGAGCACATGCCACACATGGCATGCACATCCCCTGTGCCACACACCCACAGCCTGTAGGGCTACACAACACACCTGCTACAGACGTGTCAGGTACCTGTCATGTGTGCTGCACTGGGGTCCTGCTCAACAGGCTGTATCTGGTGAAGGTCACAGTGATATGACTCAGGGGCACTATGGTCCACCACAGCACACATGCATACAGGTCAGACAGAGGCATGGACAGATATGACTCACTCATTGACCATGCCAGTGTGGCTGCCTGGGACATACCTCCTGGACTACATGATAGGGAACATAGAATGGATCTCTCAGCATGTGGCACAGGCCAGTATGAGCCTGATGTTGGTTGCCAACATACCCTCACCAGGTATTCTACCACTATATGTGGGAAGGCTGTTGTATGTCTACATTATGCTCAGTCTCCACTGTCATTCATAGGGTATCCACTGGCTGTCAACATGTGCTTACATGCTAGGGAAGCCACATTGATGTTCACGGGTCATCTTGCACGTGACACACATGGCCCGATGTATACTGGCAAGGCTCCTTGGTACACACATACTGCCTTATGCTGCAGGACATGGTTTACATAGCGACCTCTGTGGGTATCACACAGGTTAGGACACTAACAGTGCTGCTACACAACTACAGCAGTGTACACCGGAGGATGCATGCACCAGACACTGCCCTCAGCACGGTGAACTGCAGTGTCTGTGCAGTACCGGATGCATGATTCATGGCTCACAGGTGTTACCCATCACTGACAGGTTATGCCCCATACCATGCCTGCCGCCTCCTACACATGTAACACACATGGATAGGGGGGTGGTATCCCAAGTTAACACAGATACACACACCTCCAGGTTGTTGGCACAGCACAAACCATCAGGGCCTACTCATGTACAGCTGACAGTGTCGGACTGCCATCTGGTTCATAGCATGGCACACACAACCCTCACATACACAGGAAGACCACCTATCCTCCATAACAACACCGGCAATATGACAGTCCCATGAACTGTGTTTATAAGGCCATACTGCATCCAGCCGAACATTGTGTGTGAGCATTACTGTAGCTACAACACTCTAGTTGAAGAGTTCACAGCATGTGGTCACCGAAATGCAGTGGAATGACATGTTACCACTACCACAACAGGTGGGAACATGCACCACCTGTACATTGACTACATGTACACTATATGGCCCAGACCAGATGTGTATCCCCTGCTGTAGGTCTTTCACCATAGACACCCACACTGTATAGGGACATACCACGTATGGACCCTGCACAGTAAGACACAGTCATATTGGTATACATTGCTAATACCATTTATCCACACAAAGCATGTGTCAGACATGGTAACTACTGCAGGTCACAGGTATTAATGTGTATGTGTCACACACATACATCATGTGTGCAATGCCATTGCTGGGTTAGGCAATGGCATGCATTGTTATGTACAAACACCCGCACAAGGTCATACTGTGTGACACAACCACATGTGATAGTTGTGGGTTACCAAAACATGCCTATCTGTACTCTGACGATGGTAATAGACACAGTAGCAGAGCACACTATTGGCATTACTAGCCAACTATCCCTGTCTGGCTGTGCTGATAGTGTGGTGACATCCCCTGTGTTTACTGGTGGAGTATGCAGCATCTGGTGTATAGTAGTATTTGCCAAAAGGATCTGTTCCCTCACACTTGCATTTACACACACCCTACTACCCCCACACACATGCACACTTGCCATATGCAGGATTCATTCCCCTACCTACCTAAGTCATGACACGTGAGAGGGACGCATTAGCAAAGCGCACTGTTCGGTTTACTAGATAGTTCCTCGTCTCTGGCTATACTTATATGGTGCTGACAACATCAGTACTTTGAAAAGGTAATGTGCATCAGGTAGTGTGATCACCTGATTGCCAAAACTAACATGTTTTTCATACGGAAATGCACACACACACACATGTCTTTACAGGTTTCAAAATCCTACCTAATTACATTACGATACACAGGGGAAACGCATTAGCAGAGCACGCTATTCGCATTACTGGGAGCCTTCCCTTCTCCTGCTGTACTTATAGGGTGCTGACATCATCTGTGTTTAGAAAGGGGCGTGTGCATCCTGTAGTGTGTTCTCCCAGTTGCCAAAAGGAACATTTCCCTCATACATATCTGTACACACACAATAACCCCCCCCCATCCAAACACACACACTTGGTATCTGCAGGATTCAAACCACTACCTAACTATGTTATGACACATGAGACGGATGCATTAGCAGAGCGCGCTATTCGCATTACTGGGAGGTTTCCCTTCTCCTGCTGTACTTATAGGGTGCTGACATCATCTGTGTTTAGAAAGGGGGGTGTGCATCCTGTAGTGTGGTCTCCCAGTTGCCAAAAGGAACATTTCCCTTGCACAGCCTTTCACACACACAAACCCCACTCACCCACAAACACTGAGCATTTGCAGGATTCGAACCCCTACCTAACTATATTATGACACTTGAGGGCTTAATGATTAGCAGAGCGCACTATCCGAATTACTGGGCATCTGTTCTGCACCTGTAGTATTTCTAGGGTGCTGACATCTTCATTTCCACAGAGGTTTGTAGATGTTGTGCTACCTGTCAGGTGGGGGATAGCATGTATATGCATTTGCAGCCACCTACATCAGGGTCAGATGTGCACATCGCACTGGCAGGTTATGTTCTATACCATGCTTTGGGACCACAGGACCTGTAACACACAACACAACCAGTCCAGCACACCACACCGACATCCAGGACACACACTTAGCTTCCCTGGGAACAGTGCCAGGATATGCAGGTATTCACATACACCATTCCAGTTGTTAACATCAGGTACAGGCATATTGTGTGTGAGAACTACTCAGGCCTCTACCACTTTACCCTACCGCCACTACAATTTGTGGGTCCATGTGCTATGGCAGAACCACACACCACAGCCACATGGGTTAATACATATTGCACCTGTCCATCTGCAATGTGGGTACTCACTGTTCCACACCAGAGGTAGACCACCATTGTTGATACCTGCCCATGTCCACCTTTCCCTGGACATCCATATCCCATCTCCACCCCCAGGCAAGGTTGTCACTGCACACAAACTGTGTTTAGCACAAGCAGACTCTACACTTGTGTAGACTGGGGTGGATGACTTCAGAGGACCCATGCTGGAGGACTATACTGGCCACTCAGCATAATCCTTGACACTTGCATCCTATGAGCATGTGTACAGTTTGCATTGGTCATGCTATCCCACATATACCCATGACTGCTCCACAACAAGACACCTGTCAGCTGTACACCGGCTATATATGCACCATTCTACAGACAGAGCGACCTACCACATTGCAGAGCTGTAGCCCACAGAGGGAGGACATCTGTGGACGTTTCCAGCATGGCACTTCATTCACACATACTCATTACAACACAGTGTTGACAGTGGAATCGTCCAGAGAATGCAGGTAGGGCTCCACTCAGTCTGTTATTGACAGACACCTACTGTCAGAGATCCTCAGCAACCCTCTCACAGCACACACCGACAACATGGCTGTGGCTTAGCACATTCAATCCCTGAGACCTCCACGGTGCCCCTGCTTGACAGAGGCACAGCTCACTAGCCTCACATGTCGCCTTCTGTGACATACTGTACAGTGGCACGGTAGCCTACTATCCTGGGGATGCAGATGCCAAGCACACTCCTCTGGCTGAGCTGCCATTCCCTGGGGCAAGAAGCCTAGTATTGACCTCTACACCCATATGTTCAATTGTCAGATGCACAATATTTGTAGTGCTGTTCTACTGTTTGCAGGTCTTTATTGCCATTGCCTTCCCTGTTCCTATGACCAACTTGTGTATCTGTGGCAGATGTTTGCATATGACGGTGGTCCACTATATCACTTATGTCTCTGTGGTCATTTACTGTGTGCACTGGGCTGATTGCTGTGTTGTGGTTGGTTCCTGGACTGACACGTACAAATACCATGTGTGGCCAACTGCTACACAGAGATATGGCCTAAGTGTGTGAGCATGCACAGTTCAGCCTTTCCATGTCATGTTGTCTGACATATGCCTCATTTATCAAAGTGTGCGAGCATGCCCAGTGTGAGCTTTCCATATGTTGTACTCTGAAGTCCAACACATATTTGGGTGTATGTGACCTTCATCATTATCACACGTTTATGATTGTGTGCTGGGTGTCATGTTGTGTACTAACTGGCCAACTGCTTCGTGTCTGCCACAACAGGGATTATACTGTGCCTGCAGGAACTGCATGGGATACTTTGCAGACAGTTCTCAACATACTTTCATAATGACCTAACACTGTAGTACCGTATAGTGTACTGGTTCGGTATTTCACTGTAGTGGACAGTATCCTGGGCTTTAGTCCTATCACTGCTTGACATCTTCATAGTGAGCACGACAGACTGTGTAGGGGCCAGTTGTGCACATATGACCATGTTGCAATATGTTCAGATATGGACTACCTACACCAGGCTCGTCCAACATTGCTAGTGTATTCCACAACATGGGTGGGCATTGGCAAACACTAGCAATGTTCTGTAGGCCATTGCTGATGGTAGTCACAGGGTGTGTTTGTCCTTTGACACACATTGTAACTGGGGTTTGCCATTACATATGTCATGGTTGGTATACTGTGCCTCTGTCTACCTCTGACATAACAGTGATACCCAGGGTAGCCTACCATCTCCCATACACTCATCAGGATGCCTCTTGAGGGGTGTCGATATGTGGCACTCTGGCTGCCCTGTATCAGGAGTTTACTGCAGTGTGGGGGTGCCTTCTGTGTTATGGATCATTCTGTACAGCTTGTCCTATGTATGTCAGTGCTAGGGTTCAGGTCCCTCATGTGCATAGCTCACTGCCATTCAGATTGTACAAGGTGCAACATGTTCATTCATTCCAGGTTGGACATGGCATCATACATCAGGCACAGCTTTCCTGTAGCCGGGAAGGATGGACGTGTGTGGGGCTGCAGTTTGTTTACTCAGGCAACACATGGCATCTGTTCAGGCTCTTTGCTACCCCTGGTGTGGTACTGTTGTGGACTTTACAGTCGTTGGAGGTGTCTGCTGCGGTATATCCCACAAGGGCTATTGTAGTCAGTTGTGATGCTGATGGAGGATGGCTGCAGAGCCAGAGTGGTTTCCCCTTATCTACATCTGCCAGCCTTCATGTTTGGGTGGGTATATGGTACATGTTTCTGCGAACACTACAGACACATGTTTGTCCAGTGCAGGTTATTTATCACCTTTTGTACCCAGGTCTCACATTACATGTTAGGTGCCTCATGGGTTAACACCTGCGTGGTATTTTGTGGGCACTTACTGTATATCCACAGTGGTTGTCTATACACATTTCTGCGATTAGCTTGCTGACTTGGCTATGGCTACAGTTGTTTGTTTGTGGGTGGCCCTTTTGTGGGTTTCTTGTGTCAGCTGTGGGTCGGATACGGTGGGCTGTTTGTACTCCTCTGCATACATGCTCAGTCACAGTCCTTCCATGTTGGCCTATACCTATGGGACATGTATACAGAACGGGGTGGGGACAAGACCAGGCCTTGTGGGATGCCACTCATATCCGCTTTGTAGTCTGGCATGGATGCAGCATGTCTGACCATGTCAGTTCTATCCTTGGTCTGCTTTGCAACCCCTCTACTGACATAGGGGTGTATATTTAAGCTGGTGAATATATCCATACTGAACACGTACGGTATGGTCTAGAAGCATATGCACGGTCCAGCTACGCTGTGTGGACCACATAGCCCTCATCACTGACCTTAATGACTGCTTCAAATGGGTCAGACATGTTTAGGGGCCGGTTCTGCAGTTACAACAGCCACAGTGTGTCGGGTCCGGTATCAGTAGGTCCACATTAGCCTTCTGTCTGCGGTACATACTGATCCTTTCCATAGCTGTACAGAACAAGCTTGTCAGGATCCTGGGGTGTTAGTTTGGAGTATCCATTCAGGCAACCCCTTTGTTGTGATGGACCACTGTTGTTGTACACTGCTCTTTGGGTACATACCCTGTGGTAAGGCTGACATTGGCCAGTAGTGTGATTTTGCATTCCATTACTCTTGGGGTCCATGTTGGCCTCAGCACAGGACACCGTCACATACCTTTGCTGCTGTGTGTTCTGCTTTGCAGATGATGGCTGTTACCTCAGCATCTGCAATGTCAGGGGACCATCTGCTGGGATAGGTATTTTGCACTCGGGGGGGGGGTGTTTGCTCTGCACCTGACAGGTTGTATGTTAGCAATATGTGTGTGTGTTTGGTATCTTGTTTGTAATATCTGTGTGATTCGGAGCATATCTGTGGATGCCCAACATGGTTCCTACCATCAGTTGGGTAAGCCTTGTGATTATCCTTAGTGTCCTGTACGTGTTGTATCTTCATAGGTTCATGGGTTCATAGTAGGCTAGACACCATAGGCCATTGGTAAACCTAGCTAGAGTGTGTGTGTCTTTCGCCACCCCTTGCTATGTTTAATTATGGCCATTTATGAGGTTCTTCACTGTGCCTCTGTCTGGTCGTGACACAGTGGGGACCCCTAGTATACATGTACGGTCATCCATCCACTTGGCAATATTCCTGTTGAGGGGTGTCAGTGAGGGGCTCTGCCTACCATGGATTGGGATCCTGTTTCTGGGTGTGGGGGGGCCTATGGGTTATGTATCTGTCCCTCCAGCACATCTTATTTCATTATGTGTTGAGGTTGACATCTGTGACTCTCACAGCTCCAATGGCTTTGATTTCCTGTGGTGTAGCATGTCCATTACTCCTGTGTTGGACATGGCCTGGTACAACGGACATACAATGCCTCTGTGTAGGCAGTGTGTGGCTGCAGTCAGCTGGGGTGTCTACAGCCAGGCAGCATATGACATATATTCCGCACACTTTATCCTGTTGGTGGGGTAACTATGAGGTCTTCCCAACCGCTGCAGGTGTCATGTATGGTACATCCCATATGAGTCATTGTACTAGATTGTGGGTCTGATAAGGGGACAGTACAGCAGCACAGTGACCCCTGTTGATGTTGGTGTGAATCCTTTCATGATACGGTGTCCGGTATCAACAGTCTTCATAGCCACATTGGCATTGTGGCTGTCACATGACAGATTAATGTCGACCTGTGTCCCTAGGTCCCTGATGACTCCTTGCATACATAATGGTTTGACACCTATGTGGTACTTTGTGTACCTTGTCTGGTATTTGGTGGGACATCCATACTGTCCAGTGTCTTCGGATGTCTGGCTGGGGTTCTTGTGTGTGAGAGTGTGGTCTGTCGCATGCTACAGACTGTACAGCAGTTTTGACTACAGTTATTTGCCCATGGGTGGTGTCCGCTGCTTTGTGCATTGTCAGTTACCTGGCTATATGGGTGTCTGTGCTGCATATGGATACTCCCCCTCCTTTGATGTCTTGGTGCAGGTGTTGGGGCCATAACACATGGTATGTGGTATAACCTCGTAGTGCTGGTGTGGTATCACTAGGCCTGCAGCAGGCTTCTGTCACTGGACAGACATCAATGTTCTCCATAATGGGAGGTGCCTCAGGGGCATGCATATTGCAGTTTACACATCTTGCATTGGGCAGCATTACCCTTATGTTTCCTACCACTTATGTTTTCTAGGGTGGTGGGTAGTCTTTTTGGCCTTGCCTACATACGGCTCTATGGAGGCGGCAATGGCCTTATCCAGTATCCAGACGCACAGGGGTAACAGGTGCAGGCCATCCCTGGAACAGCAGCATGGCTTGTCATGCTTGACATCTCCAGCGGACACACATTACACCCTCTTGGACTGACAGCTGTAACTGTGCCAGCTGTTAAACATGAGCATTCTGTGTTTGTACTGTGGCATCATTCTTGGTGAGGGTTGGATGCTGCACACAGCCAGTGTTATCCCGCCCTGGGGTACATACTCGGAGGGACCATACATGTCTCATTTGTTGTTGACCAGGGAGGTACATCTCAGGTAATTTACCCCAGGATGGACATTAAGTGCATCATATTCCTGCTTGCTTTGGGGTGACCTGCGTACTTGTGTTACATGGCATTTTGTGGCTACCTACAAGCAGCTTACTCTACCCTTTCCCTTGTTCAGTCTGGTGAGTGGGACAGCTGTGTTTCTGCCTATGCAGACACCTATTACGACTGTATCAGGCATTTGTTTCTCCTTCGGGCCTATGACTGTTTGGCACACCAGCTTTGCGTACTATTTGTTGCATGTGCTATGTTTGAAGGTTGTGGTTGCTTGTGATCTACTTTGGAGGCGTCTGTTGGTGTGGTGTGTTTGTAATTGTGGCCTCCGGGCATATTTGTCTGTGTTTATGTGTTTGGTTTACAGTTGGGGTAGGTCTGTGTGGGACTGGGTTCGTGGTGTATGTGGTTACCTTCTCCTCCTGACTAGTGTTGACAGTACTGGCTTGTTGGAGCTCAACCTCTGCTTTGGATACATGGATGCATTTATCACATATGTCTGTATTTATTCGGGGGTGTTGTGGTTGTCTGTGTACTCGGGACAGGTGTCACATTGCCTCTGGATTCATAGGTTATACTTGTTGTGGCTGGACTTAGTGGATTGTATGTGTGGACATATGTTGTTGCCATACTACTGGTCAGTGATTACTTCCCTTTTTATGTTTGCTCTATCATGTGGTATCTTCCTCATTCTCTTGCATGGTTTGTTAATGGCTGGAGCCCAGCATGCCAGATGTCTGCGTGTATGGCATTGTGTGTTGTTGTTATTTGTGATTGCATACTCCAAGCATTCCTGGCTGTGTTCATGGAATGCCTGTATAACATGTTCCGTGGTGTGTCCCATGTTCTGCACTTGCATAGGGCCTTTTCTGGATTCAGCATCGGTTTTGTGGGCTGCGACCTATACTTTACACATGTTTTGCACTGTGGTATTCTGGCCAGGGACTGGGGTCGGGTGTGTATTTCCAGTGTGCTTACTCTATGGTCTTGTCTTACCAGTGAGGGGTACACTTCTCATCTTGCCATCCAGTACACATGTTGCTGATTATCACATCCAGTATGCTTACCCCTCTTGTGGGGGTAGTACATTGTTCCTGGGCAGTTTGGTTTATGGCATCTGGGTAACTTTCCCCTACTGTGTTGGTGCTAGTACGATGCTAACGGTGTTTGTCTGGGTATTTTCAGTCGAGCAATATAATGTGGTTTGGGGGGCTTGATATATTCATGTATTCCGACATAGGCCAGGTGATGTTCCTGGTATTAGGACAGTGGTCTGCAGCAGGCTATCTACTGCGAGGCAGTTTTAGCCATTGGTATTTGACCATGGCTATTCCATGCTGCTTCTTGTTGTGGTACCAACATGGGGGTGTGGTTATCCTTGCCATTTCTTGCTAGTCACCCAACTTTTGTAGCTTGTTCCATGTTTTGCGGCTGTACAGCACAGTATGAGGTGTGACCTGGTAGTGCTAGGGTGCTGCTGTGAGCCTTGCCCAGTTCTCTATTACAGGACTGGTATCTACATTTTCCTTACTGTGTGCATTTACACTGCACACATCTTGCTGTTTGTACATCTGTCATGGGTAGTGTTACATCTAGGTTCCTATCCCTTGTAGAACCTATGAGGTTGGGTGTGTGTTTTGCGACTTACCTATTCAGGGCACGTTGTGGGTACTGACAGCCTTTGCCAGTATCCATGGGGCATGGCATGCTAGGTGCATGCCACCCCTAGCAGGTGGTGCATCATGTCGGACTCCGCATATCTTCCCAGCCTGTGACACATTGGCTCCCCTTTGACTGACTGCATTACTTCAGCCGATTATTGTACTTGATCTTCTTGTCTACATAGTGTGGCATCATGCTTGGTGGGGTGAGATGTTAGGCAGGGTCTTCATGTTTGCATATACTAGATGTTGTTACATTGCTTGACACATGGCAATCATGCCTCAGGTGGTGCTGCAGGGCTGCCTCTGTCGGATGCACATACTACACTCCCTGTACATGTTTGAGAGCAGGTTGTGTCATGTTAGGCATCCCTGTTACTATATGAGTGAGTCAGAGAGGGGTAGCATTCCCAGGGTTCCTACTGTGCCAGTGTATGTGCTATGCGTTGCCTCTTTGCCAAGGCCAGGGCATACTGGGCACGCCTCCTTCTGCCTACTGGGGCAGGCTCAGGTTGTTCCTCCTCCGAGTCACGCTCTGCCTGTGATGGCCTTGGCAATGGTGGGGGGCTGTTTGGCCCGGCCCTATGCTGGTCCTGCTGCAGCTGTTTTCGCAAGATCATATTATGTAGCATAGCACATGCCATGACGATTTGGGTACATGTAGTTGGTGTGCACTGCAAGGCTCCACCAGATGTGTCCAGACACCGGAACCGTGACTTGAGCAGCCCAAACACACGCCCTATCACATTACGTGTTTGTGCGTGTGCCTCATTATGGCGTTCCTGTTCAGGTGTGTGTGCATTTCTGATGGGTGTCATCAGCCACGGCTCCAGTGCATAACCTGCATCCCCCACTAGGTGTCCGTGTGGGATGTCCCCATTGGCAAATGTCTGGTACAGCTGCGTCAACTGCCAGATGTGGGAATCGTGATAACTCCCAGGGCAGCCAGCACACACATTCATTATTATGCCCTGGGCATCACACACGACCTGGCAGTTGATGGAGGGGAAGCCCTTGCGGTTTATGTAGGCCCTACCCCGCTCACCTGCTGGTGCTTTGATGCGTGTAAAGCGTGCAGTCTATAGCACCCAGTACCTCAGGGTATTCCGCTATTTGCTGGAAGAGACGCATATTGCTGGCCAATACCTCACGGGCATTGGGGAAATATACATGATCACCGACATGTGCTGACATGGCATCCAGGAACTGGTGTAGTACCCTGGAGGCTGATGCCTGTGATATCCCCATCATATCGCCAGTTGGTCTCTGGAAGGTACCTGTTGCTAGTATTCTTAGGCCAACACATACCTTGGTTTCAACTGGGATGGGTTCCCCTTTGTTGGTTCTGTGTGTGAGGCGTGGCCTGCACAGCTCAACAATCTGCTGCAGGAGCTCTCTGTCCACTCTATAGCGCTCTACTATCTCCAGCTCATGTAACCCGTGGTAGGTGACCCTGGGCCTGTACACTCTTCTCTGTCTCCTCACTGTGGGTTGTCTGGCACCATCTGCATTGTCACCACCCTCAGCAAGTCGCCTATGTCTCATTATGACAGCTATGGCAGCCCCTAGCATTTCTGCTCTGAGTTCAGCTTTTTCAGTTTTCACTTCTATTAGCTTACTCCTGTCTTGCAGTGTCTCTTAATGAAAACATCCTGCACTACTGTTTGCAGAGTTTTAAGTGCTGGGCTGGGCTACTATTCTGCCTGTGTAATTGCCTGCTTCTAATTATTTTCACCTGCTAGCTTCAGCAGTTATCCCTGCTAGCTTCCTATTAATTCTGTTGCTTCCTTTTTCCTTTCTGTTTCCTCAGGGGGGAGTACCTTGCATACTATCTGAAACACGCTCACAGTGGCTTACACGCGCGCACACGTGCTTCCACGGTTAAGAATCTACTTATTCAGGTTTAAATGCGCGTATACCCGCACAAACACCGTTACACATCTGCCAACAGCCTCCAACATACTCAGACTGCCTTACACGCGCGCACACCTGCGCAAACAGTGTTAAACATCTCCCAACACGCTCCCACATGCTCACACTGTCTTACACGCTTGCACACTGCCTTACTCGCGCTTCATTGTGCGCACACGTGTGCATGCACGGCCAGCAAGAAACTTTGGTGTAGGTAACAGTGTACACCTTCCATTTCTTGTCTTTCCATGACTTATTTAGTGGCACACCTCTTTCCATGATCTGTGCCTGTCATCTGTCATGTTACACTGGCCTCCGATGAACTGCGTTTCTTTCTACCATTCCCCCCTGTGATGTCACCTATCTCCTACTCTATTCCCCCCCCTTTTGTATCTCTTACACTACTCAGACTGTGCTCATTTGTATGTGACTGTGAGATTCAGTATCCTAACCCTCATTTACATGAGATTGCCTACTAATGCTTAGTTACATGTCTTAGACTCAGCTTCCCCCCTTAGCAACCACTACACGGTGGCCATGTTGGTTTTGGTCTGCTGGTCCCTGCATTGTCATTCCATGTATTGCATGAAACCCACATTTGTGGGTTTATAACCTTCTTTTTATGTTTTATACAGCGCAGCCCGCTTGCTGGGCTGCGCTGGTTTAAACATCGGCGATTGCCGAAAAAAAACATATTTTTATATTTTTGCATCGGGTTATCTTGCCAATGGCCACATATTTGGCCATTGGCATGCTGCCTGAATCATATGCAACCTTTATTTGGAGCTGACATCGCTCCGTTGTGGATTTTGCAGAAATGTACTCAGTTGTCAACTGAGTACATTTCTGCAGCTAAAACGTCTCCTACACGGACTGGTTTCTGCTTCGTGGATCGCTAATATACCTCATTTGCATACCTTTCGGATGCAAGTGAGGTATTTAGCATGTCCACGCCCAGTCCGTGTAAGAGACGTTTTAGCTGGTCTCTTACACGGAGTTTAGGGCTGTTCCTGGATCGCGAGGCTTGCATGGAGTGTTGCATGTCTCTTACACTCCGTGCAAGCCTTCGTGAATCCTGCCCATTGTCAAGTAAAGTACATAAGAAAAATAAGCTGACCATTTAAGTGGGAAAATGCTATTACATATAAGATAGGAATTGTAACCTATTTCCGATCATGTAAAACATGCAAATACATATAAAAAATATATCTATATATACATACATGGGTATGTGTATATATATATATATATATATGTATATATATATATATATATATATATATATATATATATATATATATATTAGTACCAGGCTAACTGCCCTCATGGACCATTTTAAGCCTAGCCAATTACGCCCTATGAGAATCAAACCCTGCACCTTGTGCTTTTAAGGGAAACACCTTAACAATTATGCTACCCCCCACCATAGGGTCTCCTTCAAAACATCTAAAACCCATAACATCTAATTTCATAACATTGAGAACAGAACATCTAAAACCCAAAACATCTTAAACCCATAACATTGAATTTCATAATATCTAACAGTACAAATCACATGAAAATAACATCCTCTACACATATAATGACATATAATGACACCATACTACCAAACGCACTTTTTACTATGTTTCTGCAGGGGGGCTTGATGCAGTGGGGTTAGGAAATTAACTTTTTCCCACTGTAGTGCGATCTTGGAGTTTAATTTACAGGGGGTGTGGGGGTGCAGGGGGGTTTGCCCCCCTGCAGAAACGTAGTAAAATGTGTGTTTGGTAGTTTGATGTCATTATATGTGGAGAGGATGTTATTTTCTTGTTATTTGTAGTGTTAGATGATATGAAAGTCGATGTTATGTGTTTTAGATGTTTTGGGTTTTAGATGTTCTGGTCTCAATGTTATGAAATTAGATGTTATGGGTTTTGGATGTTTCAAAGTAGACCTATATATATATATATATATATATATATATATATATATATATATATATATATATATATATATATATATATATATATATATACATTATATATATATATAGAGAGAGAAAGGGAGAGAGAGAGAGACAGGGTTACTATAATGACTGATCAAATGATGAGTTAGGTCATTCTTTATATGTATGCTGGGAAATGGATTTTTAGATACTAACAAAGCATAAGTTAAACCAATTTATCCCAGTGCCTTCTCTACTGCAACAAATTTTCTTTTTTATCTGGGTTTTGAATGCCGGAGTTCTTTTGTGGCAAGAATATATATATATATATATATATATATATATATATATATATATATATATATATATATATATATATATATAGGGTCTATGTTGAATCACCAAATTTGCATTTCAACGAAACCCACTTGGCTGAGAACACTTCTCGAAAAGCCATTCAACTGAAAGCACAGACTGCCAAAAACCTTTCCCTGTGAAAGGAACCACTTGGCCACCTCGGATAAACCCTAAATGGACTAAAATTAAACCCACCCAAGTGAGGGGCTTACTTAAATATACCAACTCCAAGATCGCACTACACTGACAAAAGGGCAAAGTTCACCATGGTGACTAATGGTTCCTTTCAAAGGGAAAGGTTTTCTGCAGTCTGTGCTTTTGGTTTAACGGCTCTTCGGAGAAGTGGTCTCGGCCAAGTGAGTTTCGTTGAAATGTAAGTTCGGTGATACAGTGTAGACCCATATATATATATATATATATATATATATATATATATATATATATGTATGTATATATATGTAGATATAAGCGTGCGCACACACACACACACACACACACACACACACACACACACACACACACACACACACATATATATATATATATATATATATATATATATATATATGTGTGTACAATATATGTCACCTCACAGTAAGACATTGTCCTGTTCGATTCTCAGCTAGAGCGTCTTCTGTGTGGAGACATGCATGAATGGGCATACCTTCGTTGAAGGTTGTGCGTCAGGGCTGGCAACTCGGCACGTAAAAATCCACTGCCAATCATTAGCGAACCAGAGTTCCGCTGTGGCGACCCCTAACCAGGAAAAGCCGAAAGACACAACACACCACAATGAGGTCTTTCGCGCTGTGGCCATATATGTCTTTGAATCACATTTTCTCACTGTCTTGCTAATTAAACAGCCCATGTTGGGCATTTAAAGCAAACTGTGAAGATTTTATTGAATTCCAGGTATTTATTGTGTTTTAAAAATTAGCAGTATATTTATTATATTTTTCCAGTTCCACTCAGAATTTTCATTTAGCACAGCAACATATCCTTTGACACTGAAGATGTGTTTGTTAATTAATGCTGCTAAATATAAAATATCTGCAGCATTGACACTAGTGCTAATTCAACCCAATCGCAGCCCCAAACCAGCACGTAGAGCCAAGAAATCACCTTTAAAAAGAGAATGGTTAATAGTGTACATTTGCAGTTTTGATGTTTCATTGTTTATTTTTCTAAAAACAGTAATGTTGTCTGTTTTCTGAATACAGATATAATACAGCATTTTCTGTAATTTTTTTCATTTATTAGCTAATGTATGGTAAACTTTTTGGGTGCTCTATAAATTAAACATATCCTTTTTTGAAAGCAGTGGTGTACATTTCATTGATTTAAAATGAATGGATAACATACACACAAACACACACACACACACACACACACACACACACACACACACACACACACACACATTCACCCTTTAATAAGGAGATGGCACAAATGCAAATTGCATAACTTTTCAATATGTTTATGCTACTCAAGAAACCATGACACACTTTAAAGTCATAGTATGAAATTACACTGTCATTAGTGATTCTAAAGTGGTCTTTTTCTTTTAACGGTTAATATAACCCTTATGTGATCATTGCTTAGTAAGATATCAATATACAAATTCATAAATTCTTTAAATGGCATACTTAAATGTGATGCCTCTGCAATGTTTGTTCACAGTAAATAAATAAATCAAAGAAAACTAAGCACTGCCATCCACATGTAGCAGTTGTTGTGTCTTGAATCTGTTTAAGATTAAAAGGAATCTTTATTACATTCTTGCAGCAAATGTTAATGATTAGAGAAGGGGAAACGTCTAGTGCAAAGCCATGAGGGCCAACAAAAGTCTCATCAGTGATATGACTGAGCTACTATCTGGCTATACAGGTTTTTTTTAGTTGTGTAATCATTATTAGTGAGTTGGGTATACCTGAATGTCTTCAGGAGTCAGTATCACTGGCTCAGCATGCGACATGCTCGCCTTTAGTGCTGGCAGATCAGAAGGCCGTTTGTTCTATTCTCACTCCAGGTGATCGGATTCATTGTCAGTCGCTGACATCACAGTGATGTATAAGGAGATGCTGCACTTCTGAATGTGCCATCTTTATATGACATGTTACCCCGAGACCCCATCTGCCGGATTTCTTAGTAGTGCAGGTGAGTGTACAATGTCCCACTGCACCTGCTCAAATGTCCTCTAGTAGTATACATGTCACCACAGATCTCTCCCAACAACATGCCACCAGCCTTGTGGGAGTAGCTTGATCAACAAACGTTACATAAAAATAATGAGGATGGCTGGTCACAGGCATAAACTCAAAACAACTCTCTGGGAAAAAAGGATTGGCATACAAACAGGAAGACAGTTGTGTGTTCATGTTAACAAAAGACAAACGCAGCATTTCATTTTTATCAGATACAGCATAAATCAGCACCTTCACTATAGTAGCAAGGGATTTCCAAGCTGCAGCTCACCTGATAGGGTATCTGACTGCACTAGTGAATCTGATCACAACAGCTCTGGTCAGAACTAGGATCCAAACTGTTAAGAAGTACTCCTAACAAAATCTGACACGGTCAGTCAGTAGGAGTTATATCACATTTATCTTCCAGAAGCATGGATCAGATTGTTATATTCTCTCACATCATTGCTTTGAACTAAATCAGAGTGCAATGCTTTTGTAAGAACTAAACATTAAAGTACAATGGTGAAATGCTTGGGTGGGACCTGTGGTCTGGGATGTCGATGAGTGGGTCTTCCACACAAGAAACTCAAGAGCATGAGATT
>NC_056732.1:78038471-78080971 GCF_019279795.1 Protopterus annectens | reverse complement strand
TCGGTCTCAATTTTATTTTTTAAAGGTACAATTTTTTTATTATTATTTTTGTTCAGGTACAAATGAAGATAGTGCTACTTGCCGCAAACTACAAAAAGAAGTGCATTTAGGCAGTAGGATGTTTTTCAGTGCTGTTCTTACTAGGATTAATCAGGAAGTGATTTTCACTTTAGCTTTCATAATTTCTAAAGAATGGGCAGTGCTTCCCAAACAGGGGCACTTTCTTACCACCTGGAGTGAAAATCGTCATACATAAAGGAAGCACTCCTTCTCCTTGGGAGATGTAACTTTTGCTAGGGTGACAGGGTGTATTGCTTGACTCGCTTTCCTTTTTCTGACATCGTGGTGAGAACTGCAGCTCTTACAAGGCGGTGTGCCACTGTTGAGTTTCAGGAGGTATGAGGTGTGTCACACAAAAGTTTCACACTTAGTCCTCTACCTGGTTCATACCCACTGCAACAGAGTAATGCTTACTTCTTCACAGACCCCTTATTAGGTTAAACAACCTGTTTCAAAACACACATGCCAAATTATGGCAGTGCGAAAATCTGGTTGCGATAATACGTAAGTACCCAACAGACTAAAGACCTGTTGCCGATTTCTTAATCATTAGTAAAAATAAATGACAGTATGAATTTTATGGGAACCCTACTGATTCTGTACTCCATAACTAACCAAAAAGGCTCAATAAAACAGCAAAAAGGAAGAATAAGAAACATAAGTTTTAGGAATATATAGCTTTTCTTCCTTTTTTTCTATTTAGCAGAGTATATAAAGCTCCATAAACAAATCCTATTACATATATTTACATATTCTTGTTCCCTCCTCCTAGAATTATTCTTAAAGCAGGCAGGTGATAGAGAAAGTGACAGTTTCACTGCATACAATACATACTAATATATATACACATTCCAGTACCAGCATTCGCTCTTTAAAAAAATATAAAATTTCAGATCTAGAAGTAATCAGAATATGTTTGCTAACATTTTGTGAGGAGGGATAAGAAAGTATCTCATCTTCTGTTCTGTTTTGTTTAATTGTCTGAATGCTAACTATACATACATTATAAAAATAAAAAAATACAATTGTGTGGTGCAAACACATACAGATGCACACATGCAAATAAACACACTTACACATATGCATACACGCACACACATACACACAAAAAGCAATGGGATGCAGCGGTGTGTAATTATAGTGTAACACAGACCAGAAAAATGTTTGTAAAGTCTATTCAGAAGATGGAGAAAAAGGAATGTGCACATATTTTTGTGTTCCAATATGACTGTGTATGTACCTTGTTTTCACTGCCCATGATATTTTTATCTAGAATATGAATCTCTGTAGTACACCATTTTACTGCGGTAGCGTTGTCGCCTCACAGTAAGACGTTGTCCTGTTTGATTCTCAGCTAAAAAAGTGTCTTCTGTGTGGAGACATGTGTGAATGGGCGTACCTTCATTGAAGGAAGGTTGTGCGTCAGAGCTGGCAACTTGGCACGTAAAAATCTACTGCCAATCATTAGTGGACCGGAGTCCTGCTGTGGCGACCCCTAACCGGGAAAAGCCGAAAGACACAAAAAAAAACTGATCATGGAATCCTCATTGACCTAGATATAAAATAATTTTGGTTCTATTATTATAAGCCTTTAAGAACCACCTGCTAAGAGAAGCAGAGTACATGATGTCCAGGATTTCAAGGACTAGATAATGATTTTTTTTCATGTAACAGGCTAACCTACTAGTCAGTGAGGTCCTAATGGATGAACATTTTGTCAGTTTAAATTCACCGATTTTGTTGTCTTTTCTGTGACTACTGCTCACCATAGAGAATCACTGCCTGCACAGTTTCTAGGTTTGTGTCAACAGTGTTAGGACTGGGTATGATCTTGTCCCATCTCCCCATGCTGGTCTGACGGTGGTTCATATACATAAGTTTGGAGAGGTTGTGGACTCTTGCCCCATGCAAGAAAATGCTTTTTTAAAGATTTTTTTTTTGACTGGGAAGTTAACTAGCTGTTTTCATCCAAATAAACCTCTGCTGACTTTAGAGAACCCCTACAACAATATGAGTAAAAATTCCTCACAGGAGCTTGATCAAATATGAGTTGAGCTTGCTGATAGCTGTATATCTTGCATAAATAAAATAGCTGCACTGTAAAGCCCAGAGCAGAAATTATCTCTGAAGTCCCTGATCAAGCATTATAACTGAAGCAGTGTGTATTCTGACAGGCACATTTTCTAGTTGGCTTGGTATTACAATTAGTACCCAAATCAAAGATGCACCTCAGGTTATTAGGTACAGGCCTCAGTGAAGAACTTACTTTGCTTTCCACCTAGTTCCATAAGTTTTATAATCATTCATTACTTGTGAAAATATCCATTAAATGCATCAATTTCATTGGTTAAACATTTTACCAACTACAACTGTCAGCTCAAAAACTCTGCACAGCAATTAGCTTATTCATTTTGAGTCTGTCACCATTAAAACACTGGCAAGAAATTCTGAAGTTTCAGATTACACAGATTCTGTTAAGAAATGAAGATAGATATCTTTACATAACATTCTCTTTAAAACTTAGGGGAAGTGAGAATCTGCCAGAAACAGTTCCTTAAAACACTACAGCATCAGTGACATGAGCTACAGACCTATGATGCACTGCTTGCAACAACACATAAAGGCGTGCCTGAGCATGTGCAATCCATCTAAAGAACATATCCCCTAGGGTTCAGAAACATGATACCTGCAACTTACTTACTATGTGAGATAGGGCTCCAACAGCATTAATGATTAATAAAGGCTAAAAGCTGTATACTAATTGTAGCTTATCAGGAAATCTGCTGGGGGCCACATCAGGGTGTGTAGTGATGGGCTGGATGGAGTATCTCCCACAGCCGGTGTGTAAGTTGGGGAGATGACCTTGGCAGGATGGCCTAAAGATTGAATAGTTGGTGCCCTTGCAGTTGGGGGGGGGGGGGGGCTGGCAGCTCTTGCTGGAGCATGAGACACAAGCCTAGATTCTACTAACTATAAATGTAAAACAAACAGAGAAAAAAACAACATAAACTCATCAAAAATTATGTAATAGAAAGGATGACAAGAAAGTTTATTCACACTAAGCTGGACAGATGGGGGGGCACTGACCACAACTGTGATCTGTGATATATAGCAATATATAAAAATATATAAAAGTAGCCGACTCCAAATCCAGTTCCAGACAAGTGACAAGTGGAGTACCTCAGGGTTCAGTCCTGGGACTGCTCTTGTTGGGCATCTACTTCTCTGAAGTACAGGCCAACACTAAGAGACTCTGGCTAACAAAGTTCGCAGATGACTGCAAACTGGGAGCTATTATTGAATCCCCAAATGATGTGGATATTCTATAAAAGGATCTTACAGAAACAGATGTTTGGTGCCAGAGCCATGGGCTCAAGCTCAATTAATACAAAGAAATGTATAGTTATCCCCTTTGGGTAAAAACATGTACCCGTGAATTACCACATAGGTGGCAGTACACTAAACACCGAAAGTGTGATAAGAGACTTAGGGACACAGGTGGACAGTGGTCTCACCTTCAATAACCACATTGCCACAACAGTCAGGAAATCCTTCTATGTGGCACACCTCATCACGAAGGGATTTTCATCCAGAAAAAAGGAGGTCATTGTCTCACTGTACTCATCCCTCATTAGACCCATTATAGAATACAACGCCCCGTTTGGTATGTACCTTTCAAGACATCTGCAACAACAGCAAAGGCTGCAGAAATACATCACTAAAAGAATCACAGGCCTAAAGCAGATGCCCTATGCTGACTGTCTAAAAAAAACCTTCACCTATACTCTGTCGCATATCGTCTACTCAGAGGCGATCTCTGCTTACCATACAAGGCAGTGTCAAACCCAGAGCTGTTGGACATGTTACACTTAAAGAAATCCCACTCCCTCAGAGACACATGCTCCAGGGATCTAAACCTTGTCATCACAATGAACAAAACATGCTGGAGGGATAGGTTCCTGACCCAGAGACTCCCCAGACTGTGGAATAGACTGCCCATACATGTCAAGCAGAGCGCCTCTTTGGCCCTCTTTAAAAGGAACATTGATGATTGGATTGAAGATAGGAAATTCACCCCGGGGATCACGTCAGTCGTCCTGCTAAACAGGGGTCCAGGGAAGTAAATACTGTGGGAAGAAATAGCCAGGGAATTGTTATGGCTAGGCTTGTATAGTCCCAAGGGCTGATAGCCTAGTACCAACCTATGAACCTATGAATCTATGAAGTATCCTGCTGTTTGCTTATTTTTACTAGTTATTGCTTATTCTAACCATTTATATCACTTTTTAGTGTCTGCTGCCTACTATTTTTTACTGTATTTTATTGCTATAAACTAATCTGCACTATAGTACTGAAACTGTCTGGCTTACAGGGCCTGTTAAATCACTTTTGTTACTATCATACTGTTTGTAAAGCTTTTTTAGCTAGTTTCATTGTGTGAAAGGTATTAACTGGAAATTGTCTCTATTTGTTAAGCATCTGTTTGTTTGTTCTGATTTCCAGCTAAGGAGTGTATCATATAACTGATTTGTTTGCAGTTAAAAGCCTTCTCTAGAGTTGCCTTGCTTCTTTAACTGTTTAAAACTTTAATTTAGTGTCTCACTGCTGTTTTTCTGCTGTGATAAACATTTATGTAGTGTTTTTTGCCTAAATAGTGTAGCTAGTAGCTGTAGCATAGTTCCATTTCAGATTTGCTGTCTCTGGGCCTGTTTGTTTGTTTGCTTGTAGTGGTTGTTTGTTCTGAGCCCATGTCCCAGTCCATCTTGAATTAGCAGAAGCCTTTCTTCACCTTAGTGAGAGAACTGTGTTGGTTGGTTGCTGGCTGGTAAAGGCTGGCTGGCCCTAAAACTTTCATTTAGTGTCTCACTGCTGTTTTTTCTGTTGTGATAAACATTTATGTAGTATTTTCTGTCTAAAATAGCACAGCTAGTAGCTGTAGCATAGTTTCCCACCCTATTGGTGTGCTGCTCTTATTCTTAGTAACTTTGCAGTTGCCCAGCCCTGGTGTAAATTTGATCTGAGACACTCCTCCCAGTCCAGTGTCATTAGCTCATTCTACCTAATATAGAGAGAACATTTGGGAAGGCCAATCCCCTTAGTTTCTTAACCTTGAATGATCCCCTTTCTACCTTTCCACTTTACTAAAAAACAAACAACAACAAAAACTTTATTTAGCTGCTTTTATAGTATTTGTATTTCCTCCTCCTACTCTATCACTTCATCTTGGTTTTTCTGCTACTTGTTCTCTAAAGTGTTTAATTGCATCTTCTCTGCTGCATTTATTACTGCTTGTTTTTAGCCTGCTTAAATTTTAAGTGTTATTCTAAGCCACTTAATTTTGTTTTAAGCACTTGGGCTTTAGGCCTACCCTTTAGCTGTCCCTGGCCTTTCTCCCTCAGATTCTGGCACATATGGATGGGCAATTTTCTACAGTTTTTCCTGCCAGCCTGGTTGATATGGACATCCTGAGACAGTGTAGCAACTGCCTCATGTACACTGACAACCATTTACTAGTACCACCTAGGAACACAATTTGCGAGAGATGCAATTACATAAAGAAGCTACAGTCTATGCTCTCTCCCTCACAAGCCAGTATATCTGGCACTGAGAAGGTTGTCTGCGTAATCACTACACCTCAAACACCACCCACAACTGCACAACACACACCCACATATGTGGTGGCTCTCAATATAAACAAACTCAAACAAAGGAGACCTCAGAGGCAAAAACACATGAGAACTCCACAACCCTCCACACCACATACCATGCATAGTCCACACACCAGTGTCTCGCAACCACTAAGGCCTAACCATGTTTGTCTTTTCGGCTTTTCCCAGTTAGGGGTTGCCACAGCGGAACTCCGGTCCACTAATGATTGGCAGTCAATTTTTATGGTGCCGAGTTGCCAGCCCAACGCCCAACCTTCAGCGAAGGCATGCCCATTCACGTATGTCTTTCGGAGGCCACTCGACTGCGGGGAGGACATGCAGACTCCACACAGAAGGCACTCCAGCCGAGAATCGAACAGGAGAACCTCTTGTTGTGAGGCAACAATGCAACCGCTGTACCATAAACCCAACATATTAGTCATAGGAGACTCCATTGTGAGACACACACATGTGCCTCTCACCAGGCTGGATAAGGAGAAAGTCACGGTTAGTTGTTTGTCAGGTGCCAGCATCTGCCATATCACACACGCACTCAAGTCTCTCAATAACAGGTACTGTTATGACTCTGTCATAGTCCATGTTGGTGTGAACGATTTGAGAAGTACCTCACTGGACTATATGAAGAGAGACATGATTGAGTTCACTGAATATGTGCCCCAGGCAGGTATGTCCCTAGCCTTAAGCAGTATTCTACCGTCACCCAGAATGATGCCACAATACAAACAGAAAATGATTAACTTTAACAATTGGCTTAGTTTCTGGTGTCACTCCAGAGGGATTCAGTGCCTGACAGCCTGGGAAGATATGATCGACAGACCCTGATGCTTTGCTAGAGATGACCTGCATCTGTCTCACTTGGGCTTCAGACTTCTGGCAAAGGCCCTTGCCTTCCCCATAGTGCCTTGTTTAGGAAAAGTCATGAGGTCAATACTACCAACATAAAAATCTTAACAAAATGCAAATTCAAGGTCATGCTGCCAACGCTAGGAGTCTAATATGAAACTGCACTCATTGCAAGCATTCTTAACCCTGGACGATGTTGACATTTGTGCAGTCACAGAAACCTGGTTTAAATCTGCGGCCAGCACCCCAGTCTTACCTGGTTACTCATCCTATCATACATTCAGACCCCAAAATGTGGGCAGCAAAGCCAAAGGAGGTGGAGTTTCAATATATATTAAAGACACACATACCTCCAGGCTGGTCAAACAGTATGATGCACAGGAGACACTCCAGGTGCAGTTAACCATTGACAAGACCCTTATTCAAATTATAACAAACTATAAGCCCCCAAGTTTGACTCAAGATGCCCACTCCACCTATCTGGACCTCTTCAAATCTATCAAGATTCAACCCTTTACCCCGATCCTGGGTAACTTTAATTACCCAATCATAGATTGCAAAAACTACTCATGCGAGAACACAAATGCCCAGATAATCCTTGATTTTTATCAATGCAAATGCCTTGGAACAGCTAGTTGATACCCCCACAAGAGGTGATAATATATTGGACTTGGTATTAACCAACATGAGTAACCACTGCAGCACCCCTACAGTATCATCCTCCCTGGTAAGATCTAACCATAAAGCGGTCGCTTTCAAAGTCACCATCTCCCCTGAGCCCCCTTTAGCTAGGGTCAAACAAAAAAAAATCTCCAAAGCTGATTACAACCTCCTGAGGGATGGTATAAACAGCTTCACAGCCCCTCCCCCCACTGTAGGAACTGGCACCAATGTCCAAATCTTCACCAAAGTACAATACAAGCATATACAGAGATGCATACAATCAGGAATACCTGACATGACAAAATCATCCTTCACAAGGAAGAGTAAACCTGTCTGGTGGACATCTGCAATAAATAAACTATATAATAAAAGGAAAAAAATTCTGTCCAGGACCAAGAAGGAGCAGGTACCTAATTAGAAGCAATCTCTCCTTAGCCTGAACAAGCAAATATGAGCACTAGTGAAATCCTCTAAAGCCAACTTTGAGTCCAAATTGGCCACATCTACTAGAGACAGTCATAAGGCATTCGTCACATATGTCTGCAGTCTCAAAGGAAGCACCCAGATCTGTTCAGAACTGGTGGTCAAGGGCACCACATACACAAATGCTGTAGATATAGCCAATCTACTGGCTGACAGATTCATTGAAAACTCCCCTCTGTCCCCTCCATCAGTAAATCAGGACAACCCCAGTACATGCCCTCCACCCCTTATCTCTAGGGAGCAGGTCATCACTGCTCTCTCAAAGGCATAAAATACAGCCTCCATGGGACCCAATAACATCCCAGGTTGCATCCTACATGAACTCAGGTAGGAACTTGCAGCACCATTAGGCACCCTATTCAACCAAAGCCTGAGTATTGGCTTCGTCCCAGCCGAGTGGAGGACAGCCACTGTCATCCCTTTACACAAAGATGGAGTGTCCACTGATCCAGGAAATTATAGACCCATCAGCCTAACTACCCTGATCTGCAAGGCCATGGAACAGATTATCATAGACCTCATTAACAGAGGAATTGGCAACCTCCAAACACTTGACCCCACACAGTTTGGCTTTGTCAAGGGGAGGTCATGTCTGTTAAATCTGGTCGACTTCTTTGAGACAGTCACCAAAGCCATGGATGAGGGGAAGATGGCTCACACCACCTACCTTGATCTGGCCAAAGCTTTCGACACTGTTCCCCACTCGGGCATAGTATATAAACTCTCTCAACTAGGCATCAATTCATATGTTACCAGATGGGTAGCAAACTGGCTCACTGATAGAACCCACCTAATCAAAATAGAGGAACTCACCTCAAACAGTAGACCCGTAATGAGCAGCATACCCCAGATATCGGTCTTGGGGGCTCTGTTATTTGGGATACATTTCTCTGAGGGCAGGCCAAAACCAGTGGGCTATGGCTGACCAAGTTTGCAGATGACTGCAAGCTGGGCGCAGTCATCAATTCCCCACGTGATGTGGACATCCTCCAAGAGGGTCTCACCCAAACAAATGAGTGGTGCCAGGAACATGGCCTCAAGCTGAATGCCAAAAAATGCATCATCATCCCCTTTGGGGAGAGTGACATCCCCACATATTATCACATTAATAACAACGTCCTAAGTACACAGTCAGTAGTGAGGAATTTGGGCACCCAGGTTCATAGCAACCTGACTTTTGACCACCATGTTGCTTCTGTTGTACGGAAAGCTTTCTACATGGTCTACCTCATAAGTAAGGGTATCTCATCCAGGGACAAAGAGGTCATAAGATGCCTGTGTTCTTCCCTTATAAGGCCAATTATTGAGTACAGCATGTACCATGCAGCAGCTGGAGAGACCACAGAGGTTCCTCACCAGGAGAATCCAGGGCCTCAAACACCTACCCTACACAGATAGGCTAAAAGCCCTATCCATCTAGTCAGTTTCATACAGACTCCTCAGAAGTGACCTCTGTCTGGCATATTAAGTAATCTCAGACCCCGCCTTGATAGGACTGCTGCATATCCACAAGTCAAGCTCCACTTGAGCAACCTGTACACATGACCTCAGCCTGGTCTGTGATATCAATAGGACTTGTTGGCAGGACAGATTTGTGTCCCAGAGACTCCCCCCATCTGTGGAAGAAACTCCCTCTCCATGTCAAGCAGAGTACTTCATTATCCCTTTTTAAGTGCAACCTGGGTAACTGGATGGGAAACAGAAAATACACTGCTGGGATTCCACGTGTCCCTGCTGGAAAGGGGCTCTGGATGCTGACTTGTCTAAACATGGGCTAAACTCTTGGCTAGGCTTATAAGGGCCTCAGGGCCAATACCCTAGTAACCTTCTATGATCCTATGAAAGAGTGTGGGACAGAGAAAAGTGAATATAAACTGAAAAAAAATGTAAAATCATAAAATAAAGAACTGCTCAAGACCAACACCATGCAGATCGTAACACACAGCATACAGCAAGTCTCTTCAGACCAAAACCATGTAGATGGTAACAAACAGGATACGACAAGTCTCTTCAGACCAAGGATACACGATAAATCCAATCCAATAAAGTAAATTACTGCCACAACTTCTTCTGGAAAACCAAATCTTTTATTAACAGATATCTGGCAAGCGCTTTCGCCAAGGTGGCTTCTTCAAACCATAAAAGTAAAAAACAATTCAAGACACGCCTTATATATATTTAAAAACACCTTCAATTACTTATTAAATTAATTGATGACATCATAATTAGTTCATATACATATTAAATAAGCAATGAATAAATAATAATATATACCTATACAAAGAGTTTAATAGAACAAATTATTTAGTACATCAATACTAATAAAAATAAGCATCGCTAAAATATAACAAATATATATATATATATATATATATATATATATATATATATATGTACACACATATATAAATGAAACTTAACTAATCCATAACTAAAGCAGTTTATTATAAAATAAGAAAGGTATTTAAAAATTATTTAAAACGAATTTGCAGAATTACTTTTAGAATCTCACTTAGCCCTCCCCTCAAACTAGCACTAAAAGCATCAACCACTTAGCTCTCCCCTCAAACTAGCACTAAAAGCATCAAACACACACACAACTACTTTTGAACTATGGATCTCAAAGTAGAATTAGCAGTGGAGTACAAAAATTACAATGGTAGACTTAGGCTATAAGTTTTCACCATCATTACAATCTGCCTGCAACATGAACAAATGTTCAAAGTTTTCTCAGTACTTTAACCTGTACTTTAACGAGCAGGTGTACTCACCACAGCACCAGATAAGGTTTGTAGTCCTCCCCCTGTTCAGCAGTACATTCTCTGAAGATACTTCAAAGGATTTGGAGTGAGTAACAAGACTGTGTATGATCTGTTGATACCACACGCTGGCAATATGTATGTCTAGGTGAACCTAATTACTTACCGCACATTTCTAATGGTGTAGCTGTAACCATGGCCTCCCTCCAACCAAGGAAGTCAGAAAGGCATCACTTGAGGATGCTGTAATAATGGAAACATTGCTTGCCTATGAGTAAGATTCCCATATCACCTCTCACAGCTCTTGCCAGAGAATTCCATGCCTCTATTTTATACTGGGGACCCTCACAGCCCTCCTGCAATAATCATTGTTGCTGATCACAGTGGAGTAATTGTCGGAAAATGTTTGTTTCCTCCATGAACCACCACTGAGCACTGGAAGGTGCATTAGACTCACCTTCACCAGACAAGTTTTATACCACAAAAACAGTACAGAAATATGACTGGTGTTTCACACTCACACCCATAATACAGTTAGCTAACTGACACACAATGTGAGATAACTTAATTATACTTCAGTATTTGTACACAACTATACTGATATTTGACCTCTATCTAGTGTAAGTTAACAGATGTAAATTGTTGTTCATATAACATTTATTTATATTATCATAGATTTCGTGTTCATCTAAATATTTCAACAACCAAGTGGCATAGACAAAACTCCTTCAACAACCAACTGGCATAGACAAAACTCCTTCACCTCATATGAAATCACTAAGCTGGTTGAAAAAAATGCGAAATACAAAATGTTTGCAGCTTTAGTGGTTGCTGAGATATTGTAAGCTGTTTACAAAATATTTCAAATTTAAGAGTTCCTATATTTACTGTGACTTAAAAAATCCTGTTTAAGAAGTAAAACCTAAAAAAAATACTACAAATTTAAAAATAGTTTGTGCACACAAGTTTGAAATTTACACTTTTTAGTAACCTTTATGGTTCCAGAGATATGAACATTTGTTTGAAATGTAAAGACAAAAGTTTATTCTCTCAAAAAAATGTAGGCTCCGCCCATTGGCAGTTAACAGTGAAAACTTCAAGAGCTCCACTGGAGGGAATGATTAATACAGCATACATCACAGTGACTCTATTTTCATTTGGTAAGATGTGGAATGATATATATATATATATATATATATATATATATATATATATATATATATATATATATATATATATATATCACCCATAGTATGAACCACACATGCACAATGCTGCTCACAGATGCCTGTGCATGTGCATGACATCATACAGTAGACACAGAGTTTTTGCATGATGTGCAAATTGCAGGATTCAAAGACTGCCATAGGGTGGTGCAGTGGTGCAGCAGCTAGCATTGTTGCCTCACAGCAAGAGGTTCTCTGGTTCAATTCACAGCTGGGGTGCCCCCTGTGTGGAGTCTGCATGTCCTCCCTGCATCTGTGTAGGTTTCCTCTGGATGCTCTGGTTTCCTCTCACATTCCAACAAATGTTTAAAAAATAAATAAATAAATAAACAACTAAATAAATAAATAGTTGAGTCCTAGTTTGTATAATCACTGTCCCTTGTCAGCTAACATTGCACAAGAGAAGTGCATGGAGAATGCAGTAAACTTTGTGACGTACCTACACTGGCCCAGTAATCAAGAAGCCTCAATTCTCGCCACTGGCAACAGTGGGGAACGTACACACTGGGAGGATGACAAGTATACACACACAGTGAAGTGCAGTTTCCCTTAAGAGTACACAGAGATCACACTCAGTCTATGGCTGGTTTCTCACTTTTTCTCCAGATCCCCAATATGTTCATAGGTTCATAGGTTAGTACTAGGCTAACTGCCCTTGCGAGACATTTTAAGTCTAGCCAGTTATCCCCTGTGAGATTCAAACCCTGTACCTTGTGTTTGTAAGGCAAACACCTTAACCATTAGGCCACCCAAGTCACCCCACTGGGGACAGCTATAGGGCTGAGATCCCAGCTGAGTGGCCAAGACAAAACCTCCAGCACCCTCTCTGTCCAACCAGTGCTTTGTGTCCCTGCCCAAGTAGCTGACACACATACATTTTGAGGTTTGACTAAGTAGCTGACACACACACACACACACACACACACACACACACACACACACACACACACACACACACACACACACCTTGAGGTTTAATTTATATAGAAAACACACACTCAGACCAGCCACAATTGTAAGACTTAAATATATTTAATAATAAATAATAAAAGAACAAGAAAATACTCAGTAAGTAATCAGTTACATCAGAGTTCAAAATCACAGGAAATATTTAAAACAATATTGCACGACAGTCTTAAATAAACAAAGAAAATATATAAGCTATACTTTACTATATTCCTATCTGAATCTAAAAGAGTTACTATGCACTGGAAACGTACTTACAGCAAGGCAAGTTCAGAAAATTATGAGTGAATGTTGTTGTCAGGTCAAAAGACAGATACAAAATACTCTCTCTCTCTGTCTCAGAGATTTCTTAAATTAATATCAAATATTACTTCTGGGTTAGCTTGGATGACATCACTTTTTGTCACCTGACTTTAGTTCCCAAGCCAAACCCCCGGTATCAGAAACTAACCACATTTAACACCTCTCTATGAAAATACATAGCCTTCAGATGTTTGCAACTGCTTGAGGACATAAAGAAATGAAACACTTATAAAACAACACAGAGAGCCCCTAGTGTAGACATCCTGTCTCTCATTGACTGAAACTGAAATATAAATTTTATAGCACAATCGTAAAACAATTTAATTTTAACTATTTTCTTGAAGTTTTGCAAGTTAACCCTCTATGTTCTAGTTTCCACTGTTAAAACATATACATTTACACAATTAAAATACTTTATAAACATTTCTATTCTAAGCCAGCAGGGCATGCTATGGTTACATTTTAGCTCAGTACAGAACATACAGTTGTAGCACAAGCATCTTACATGAAGCATGTTGACATTCACAAATGACACATAACCACTTACAAAATTCCAGATAGCTGGGTGGCAGTATTTCCTTCTGTCACACTTCTATATAAATCATATTAATATTTACAAATGACATAGAATTATTTACAAAATTCCAGATAGCTGGGCTGGCAGTATTTTCCTTTCTCACAAACTTCATCATGCTACTGGAGAAGTTGTAGAGCTACTACAGGTGCTTTGAATATATAGTTGTTAAAGGTACTGGATTAAAGCTCTCTAAAGGTATGTGTAGTTCTTTCTCTATATTTACTTGACATTTTAAGCAGCACACTGCGCATGTTTTAAATTCCATGCTACATTATCACTGTCTAATCCTGAGACATCTCCACACACTTAAAAAAATGTAATTAAAGCCTATGAGACTTTTGGTGTACAGAGATAATCCAAATAATGAGAAACAAACCCAGCAGCAATTAAGCATAGCAGATCATAAGTACAGCTGACTATCCTTAAGATAGTACATAGTGCAACACTTTTAATAAGCGTAAACTTAATTGTATGTGTACAGAACAAGTAATGTGATTTAAACCCTGACGGGGAGAATTGTTGGCAGTATGTCTGCATGTCACTTGTCCTGGTCATGTTCTGTTTATGGACAGAGGTTGATGTGTTGTCTATGGAACCTATACAGTTGATATGGTAGGAAGAGTGTGTCTAAATTTAGTATGTGTAGGAGGTATAAGGGGTAACTGCTTGGAATGTTGGGACCCCCTTTAGCGAGTCTGGTAATGATGAGGCTGAATGGCTGAAAAAATGGACTTACATATAGTAAATCCAAGATGGCCATTTCTTAGAGTATTTCCTTTTCTCTGAGGTATGCTGATCTTGGAGTTGGTATATATAAGTTCGTTGAGTGTGGAAGGACAACATTGGGGTGTAAAGGATTGGATCACTCTAAAAAAGAAGTTTAAAGAAGAAGAAGAGTGATGCTACAGTCTAAAATTAAAAAAAAATGTTGTTTTTTTTCTTTTTTAACCAAAACATGTGTTCTGTAGTGTCTGTGCAGGCAGGGTATTTACTGCAGCAACTGTTTGCTACAGTTTTAAAAGAAGAATTTTTTTTTAAACCTAAAATATGAGTGCCATAGTGCTCTAAGTAGTCAGGGTATAAACCATAGCACCTCTTTGCTACATTTGTACAGTTTAAAAGATTAAATTACTATTATTTTTTTTAATACAATTGGCAGGTCACAGGAAATGGGACCTAAATGGATGAGATGAGGGGGGTTGTCATCCATCTGGCCATCTGGTCGCTGTGTCAGTAGAAGGAACATCTGTTTTTTTTTTGGGGGGGGGGCTTAAATCTTACAGTGAAGTCCCTTTTTTTTTTTTTTTTTTTTTTTTTTTGCTATGAGAGCTGAGGGGTTGGGTGCTGGTTCATAGTACTGGCCCAGGGAGCTGGTTGAACCAGCTATGCTTCTGTTGGCAGCAGTCAGTTTGGAATGGACAGAGCTGGACCCTGTTATGTTGGAGCCATTGTCATTAGGAAAATTACTACATGTAGATACACTCATAAAAAATTCCCTGATGCTTGTACGTACTAAAGCAAAATAAAATAACCTGGGGCCTCAATTACTAGGGTAGAATTGGAGAAAACACTCTCCTGTAAGAATTTGTAGACAGACTATTATCCAAAAGGCCCCCTGATGTCATTGGTGTATGTCTAGATCCTTACACTGAGGACTACATTTCTTGAAGAGATTGCATATACCTGCTAGTACTCAGGGGCAGGACTGACAGCTAGTGGATGAGTGCAGCAAAATGAAGTCTCTATGCAACTTGAAATGAAGATGACTGTTTGAAAAGTGTCCAGCGGAAGAAAAAGAATCCAAATCAAAAATCTTTGTCTATGTAGGGTAATGGAAAACAAGGGGCTTACGAAAACAGAGGTTAAGGAAGGTATTCATAGTCCAGCACTTCACAGGTACATAACAGTTATAAACTAAAAGTGCCACTACACTTAAATGTAAATAAGCTAAATGCTGCACAGAAAAGTGAAGGCATTTTGGAAAACATGGCTACTTATGGCAAAATTGTAAGGTATCTAAAGTGAAGAATTATAAGTAGATAAGAAGGACTACATGAGAAACCATAAGCTGTGTTACTTCATAGTATTTCATATATATTTGGATATTAGGGATGGATATAGCTATGTGCAGTCATGTTTACAATACCTGAGGTAAGCATAGCTATGAGCAGTCATGATTACAATACCTGAAGTAGCTGTGGACTACACAGCTTTTATTACTGATATTTTTAAAAAATAAAGGGGTTTAATATATTTTTCATGGTTGAATTCTTATGTGGAGACTCTGATAGTTTCATTAAAGAATAGCAAGGGGAATATAGAAAAGACCGAAAAAAGGGAGACCCAACAAAGAGGAGAACACAGAAGAAAAACATCAAAAGGGTTATGCTAGATGATGTGGGTGAGGTGGGGCAAAATTTGTTTTGCTGGAGGATAGATTCCCTCTATTTTTTCAATTTTTTTTTTATATGTGAGGGTAGTGTTGGTGGGGAATAGGTAAGAGGGTATAGCTGAAAGGATAAGGGAAGAAGGGCTGAAGCACATACAAGAGTCCCAGCTGACAGATCATCAAAATTTCCACTGCCAGATGGTGGGCTAGTGGAGAACACTGATGTTGAGGGGGTCATGGCCTGTGGTAGTGCTGTGGTCAGCACCAGCTGGGACAGCATGTTTTCTACATGCTGCAGCAAAGACTCAATTGGTTGACTCCTCTGAATAACTACTTCTTCCAACACATCCTCAACCGAGTTCTGAACTCCCCATTCTGTGAAGCTTTCCAGGCTGCCACATGCCGAGGTGTCTGCTAGACCAGTGGCTCCACCCCAACCCTGCAACTATGTCCCTTTAAGGGATCCTTAACCTTGGAGGTACATGCCTGGGTCACTCAAATGGATTTTGAAACTGTGGATAAATAAATGGGAGAGAAATAAAATAATAAAGGACAAAGCAATGCGTAAACAAAATAAAAACAGAAAAAAGGGGACAAAAAAGAAAATACACTCAGTACAGTTACACATCATGATACGCTGTATTATAGTTCTATCTTTAAAACATTTCTATTTTTATAAATATTTATTGATGTAAAACAGAATGTATAGGAAGTCTTTATTCATTATTGCATTTAAAAGTGTACAGGATGTCCTTATTCAAACTTTGGGATGAAATGCTATTGGGAGTGCTTATGCACAATTTTGGGATGAAATGTTGTGGTAAGTGCTTATGCTTATTTGGCAGGAGAATGTCTGATATAATGTAAATGTTTCATAGGTTCATAGGTAAGTACTAGGCGAGCTGACCTTGCGGGCCATTTTAAGCCTCACCAGTTTCCCTTTTAATGTTCGAATTAACCTATCCCATTTGATTAGAGCTTGGCCTTACCCATCTTTTACCTTATGGCCGACAATTATAATTAATTTAATGGTTGGGTTTACATGTTGCAGTCTACTACACAAACATAATGATCACATCTTTGACTATTATGCATTTGTTTCCTATACTCCATTAAGAACACCCGTCATAAATAAGTACAACTTATGAAATTAATGATAGACCAAAGTACTGCACTTATTTCAGTCTTACTTGCAGTAATTTATATATACTAATAAAATCAGTTATAGATAGAAGTACTGCACTTATATACTGACATTATCTCTTGTTTGCAGTAATGTACTGAATGCACTCTATTGCTTCAAATAATTCTGCATGAATTACTATTTATTCGTTCCCCGTATATATATATATATATATATATATATATATATATATATATATATATATATATATATATATACCAATTCTTTCAAGCTTACTGGAGGACTCAGCCACTCCTGCTGTCTCCTGTTATAGGAGATCTCTGCTTCACATTTTTTTCCATTTACATATAGCTATACCATTATTGTTTCTAAGACATTGCATTATTTGCTTACCCGTGCATTTGTTCAAATGCATAATATTATATGAATTCTCATACTTTGTTAATCCTCCCTTTACTGTCATTAATAAACCAAAGTAGATAGTTTTGGTGGAATTTTTAAAAAAAATATATTTATGCTTTGTATGTAATAGTCTTAGAATTTGGTTCAGCATGAATGTGCAGACACACAGAACAATATAGCAAGTTATGGACATTTCCTAAGCTGTTAAAAGGTGTGTGGTTGATAGTTTTCTTCCTGAACAATTCTAAGCATATAAGGTGATGACTTAAAAATGTATACAGAAATAACATAATGCTAATAATACTAGTTATTTCTCAGTAATGTTTATCCTGAACATTTTACAGCAACCCTCATCACCCTTCTCCAATCTCCATTCTGACTGAGGTGTGGTACTTGACTGACTTCAGCTATCTTGTATGTGCACTCACAATTCTGAAAAGAAAGGATTTTCTTATACAACTAATACACTATGAAATAATTCCAGACTAACAAACTGCCTGCATGTAATGTAACTACATGGCAGGCACTAGGATTATTTCCCTTTATATGCTCATGATGCCTGTCATTTACACATTGTCAGAATTGGCCTGATAAGGTATTCAGCTTGTAGAATTTTTATTTAAGATAATAAATAAATTCCCACAACTACTGCATCCCTATCTAAAATGTTGCATCCTTCTGTTCTTTGCTTTCCCATGAGTCACTGGGACGGCAGTGAGGATAATGTCCAGATGTGTATTAAAAAGTGTATTGGGTTGCTGAAGCTGCAGGCATTAGTGGAGTGAAGGAAAGTACTTTTTATGAATCTTGGCAGTCCAAGCAAACAGATTTTTTTGAAGGGAGGCTAGCTGTATGGTGAATAAAAGCAAATTGCACTCTTCATTTATAAAGTTTGAATTGACCAGGCTAGTGTGCTTGTGTGAAATAAATTGGGATACTTTCTTTTCTAATATGCTGGATGGCAACTAGATTGGTGGGGGGGGGGCAGAGTCGGATCCAGCAATAGGTGACATAGGCAGTCACCTAGGGCCCTGTGGCTTCAGAGGCCCACACTGGCCAGGAGGCTTCAACATAAAAAAATAAATAAATACTTCTTAACACCACGGTGGCAACATCATCACCTTTAAGAAGGACTATGCATGTGTCACACAGATGCATACGGGCATGCATGTATGTGTGCGTGTGTGTGTGTGTGTGTGTGTGTGTGTGTGTGTGTGTGTGTGTGTGTGTGTGTGTGTGTGTGTGTGTGTGTGTGTGTATGTATGTATGTGTGTGTTTAACATACCTCTGAGTTGTCCAGATCTTGCCTCATAATTTTGGTCTGTTTTTCATAAAATCTGTGGTTTTCTGGCAAATCACAGGACTGAAGTCATTAAATAAGGACATATATATGAGTTCAGACTTCACATCCTTCAGAAAAATGCATAACACAAATTCTGTTATTCTAGAAACTTTCTAAGTTAAAAGAGCAATATTTAAAATCTATCCCTATTTTTGGGCCATAGTATCTCTATTATTTTAGGTTTTCTGCAGATTTCTTGCACTAAGAGGTTGAAAGGTATGCATATGTCCAGATTTTTGCAAAATGTCCAGATTTTTGCTTCATATTTTGGCATGTTCCTCATAAAAATATATGGTTTTCTGGCAAATCACTGAGGAATGAAATAACTAAGTAATGCCATGCATTTCAGTTTTAGACTTCATTTCCTTGGGAAAATGCATGCTAAGGCAAATGTTGTTATTCTAGCAGCTTTCTAAGATTATAAGAACAATATTTATAATCTGTCCCTATTTTGGGGCCTTTGTCCTACCTATTATTTTAGACTTTGTCCAGATTTCTTGTTCTAAGAAGCTGTGAGGTATGGAGGTATGGAATGTAATTCCCTCGTTGGGGGGGCAGGTTAGTGTATTAACTTGATCAGACTTGACCTTGTAACTTGGTTACAGGTGGCAAGAGCCTGAATCCTCTATACCAACTACCAGACTGCTGAAGGAATTGTGAGTTTCAGTGGAGACAAAAGCATGAACCCTCTACACCAGCTACCAGACTATTGAAGAACTTGTACTCTTCTGTGGAGACTAGAGCCTGAATCCTCTACACCAACTGCCAGACTGCTGAATGAATTTTGAGCTTCAGTGGAGACAAGAGCCTGAATCCTCTACACCAACTGCCAGACTGCTGAATGAATTTTGAGCTTCAGTGGAGACAAGAGCCTGAATCCTCTACACCAACTGCCAGACTGCTGAATGAATTTTGAGCTTCAGTGGAGACAAGAGCCTGAATCCTCTACACCAACTGCCAGACTGCTGAATGAATTTTGAGCTTCAGTGGAGACAAGAGCCTGAATCCTCTACACCAACTACCATACTACTGATGGAATGGTGGCCTTGAGTTTCAGTGCATTTTCATGGAATTATGAGTTTCAAGTGGAGAGGTTTACAGTTGCTCATGCTGAGTCTGTTTTCAAAGTGCAAATAACGGTTTTGTTTTGCAAATGGCAGTGACCATTTGTGCATTCGAATCTGAAACCAGTGTTAGTAGCGTAATTGCATTTAGTGTCGAAGACTATTGATTCTCCTCCTACACCGAGTATCTGGAGTGCTGATAATGCTGTGCCCTTTCGACTATGAATTATGTGGTTCATTTTAAGGGGGATAGGGGCTCTACACTGATGAGTGTGACCGCCTTTCTATGAGATACCTAGTAACTATGAACTTGTTGTCGGTTTGTTGGTCATTCCCTATTGCAATATTACCAGCTTACCATTTTTTTAATGCAACATAGGCAATTAATTCTTCAAAGGAGGCAGGTACTAGATTTGTAGATGAAACACAGAAATGTAAAGTTGTTTGCCAGTAACAACCTCTTCATTCGTTGCAAATGTCTTTAATGTGGAATTATTCAGATGACTTACTTCTGCATAGATTGTGCTTATTGACTGATACTGGTGGATTGTAATGACAGAAGTCTTGAGTGGCCTTTTATGGTTAAAATTTTCTGAAATGGGCATTTTTTTCATTATTGGGTTATACATTTTGTTTCATTGCTTACTGGAAAAATGTTAAAAACTACAAATTGAAACACACTCTAGCAAGTGTTACTGTATTATAAAAGGAATATAATTTACACACTATTGAAGGTGAATCAAAGAACACATACATTATTTCATGACCCTAAAAATGTGTGCAAGGAGCCTATGGTCTGAAAACACCCCAAAGGTAAACTTAATTTTTCACTGTTCAGATGTATTTTATTTGAATGTGGGTTTTAATGACATTTCAATGGACATTAGTTTCAAAGGCAAAAAAGTTTACTGCTCATGCAAAGTCTCTTTTCATTCTGAGACTGTATTGTTTGTTTAGTAAATGGATGTCAGTGTCTGTGCTATTTTATTTCAATATCTGTAATCATTGTAGAAGTAAATAAGAAAACAGTATGCACACTGATAGGCTTGAACAGTGTTTATGGTAACTGGGGACAAATAGCCAAGTAATGGAACAGTGGAATGGCTGGGGAGGGGGCTGCTCTGGTGGAGTAGGGGGTTGCTGCAGGAGGGGCTGCTCTGGGGGAGTGCGCAATTTATTACCTTGTCTAGGGCCCCATTTGACCATGATCAGGCTCTGTGAGATGGTGGCTGTGCTGGGGATAAAAGTAACTTGCACTTTTCTTTTGCTCAATTTAAAGTCTGTCATTAAGTGCTAGCATACATTTATGTCAAATCAACTGAAATTTGTGATCTCTCCTCCATTTTTGGGTGGAATTGGGGTTAGCTGTGCTGTTGTTGAAAATAATTTGCCTCTACATTTTCTCAAAGTCTGGCATTACAGATAGTATTGTGATAGTGTATATTTATGTGAAATAAACTGTACTAAAACTATACTGTGGATAATTGCAACTTGACCATTCATTTGCTCAGTTTAAAATCTGGCATTAGGAGCTATTACTCACTTGTGTGAAATAAACTGGAACATGTACTATCTTACCTAATATGCTGGTAGGCAACCAGATGTGGGAGCCAGTTTGTAGATGAAAGTTACTTGCCCTCTTCATTTCCTAAGTTTAAAGCCTGGCATTAAGCTGTAGTGTGCATAATGTGTGAATTAAATTGGAATATGTATGCCCTCTTTTTTTTGGTGGGGGGGGCTTGCTGAGTTGTGGATGAAAGGAACTCACACTCTTTATTTGCTCGGTTTAAATCCTGGTATTAGGGGCTAGTGTCATTTATGTGATACAGATTCCAATATTTATTCTCTTTCTCTGTTTGTCTTCTTAATATGTTGGTAGGCATTCCAACTGAGAGGACTAGTTGTGTTGGGGAAGAAATTGGCTTGCCATCTTTGCTTGTTCCATTAAAAGTCTGGTATTAAGAACTAGTGTGCATTTGTGTTTAATAAAGTAGAATATCTGCTCTCTGTACAATCATTGTGTGAAACAAACTTGAAATCATGTGCAACTTACCTTCTTGTTGTTTGACCAGCTTACAGTCTGGATTTAGAGGACTAGTGTGCATTTGAATGAAATAAGCTGTAATATTTACTGTCTAAATGTTGCTTGTGTGGAACCAAGTTGAATGTGATCATGATTTTGCAGAACATCCCTGACCTTATCTTTTATTTTTGGTTATTGACTCTTAACATTTGTGGTTTCTGACAAATGTTTGAGGTCTGTAGTCACTAAATTGGGGGGGGGGGGGGGTTGGATGTGCATGAAAGCAACTTATCCACTCACCATTTGCTTAGATTATTTTCTGGCTTTACAGAACTAGTGTATACGTGTATGAAATAAATTGTGAATACTTGTGGGAAAACAAGTTGAAATTGTTACTGATTTTGCTGAATGTCTGATTTTGCCTCTTGTCAATCTGTTCCTGATAAAATTATGATTTTCTGACAAAACATTGAGGGTTGTGGTCACTAAATAATGACAAATATTTGAGTTTCAGACTTCATGTTCTTCAGAAAATGCATGATAATGCAAAAACTTTTATTCTAACAAGTCTAAATATACAATGGTAATATTTAATATCTATCTCAGATTCTGATCCTTTGCCATTCATTCTTTTGGTATTGTACTGACTCTTGATCTAAGAGTTTGAGAAGTATTTTTACAACAATCAGATGAGGTGTACATGGCATAGTGGGTATATCTGCTAGGTAAGTATGGGGGATGTCTGTAGATGACAGTAACCTACATTATTGTTGCTTGATCAGTTTAAACAGTCTGGTTTTGCAGACATAGTGTGCATTTATGTAAAATAAGTTGGAATACATAAGCTACAGTGCATCTATATGAAATAAAGCCTAACCTATATAATTACCATTTTTACCACAATCAGACATCTGAGGTATGTAGTTAACGGTGGGGCTACAACTGCTGAGTATGATGCTGTTTGTGGATAAGAATGGGTTTCCCTGCTGTCTTGATCAAGTTAAGCAATCATTACTCTGAATTCACTAGACTATTGTGCATTTCTGTAAAGCAGGTTGGAATAATTCATTATAACCATTTTTATCTCAAAAGATGTACACAGTCAAATGGATGTGATTAATGGGTAAGAACATCAACATACTATAATGACAGTAGTTTTAAATCAGGAAAATTAATGCAACTGAACATGTGCATTTATGCATGATCCTCTCTCTCAAAAATATTGGAGGATGAGAGGCCTATGGCTTGAAAACAGCCCAGAGCCTGAGATGATCTTAATCTACCACTGACTGAAACACTATAAAATGCTGTTTTCTGTCTTCATTGTGTTTCTGCAGTCTTCATAATCTACAAACAAAAAAATTAAACCTTCTTGCATACTTTATAGTCAACACTCAAAATATGTTGCAAATTTAAAAAGATGAATTATGTGGACGTATATACTGGTTACACTATATTTTCTAATAATTGCTGATTGGTGATACTACAGGAATTTGTTTTACTACTTTATTTTGACATTTGTTTACTAGGAAAGTCTGACTGGGACAATGTCCCAATTTCAGCAGAGGCATGTGGAGAAAGGCTCAGCATTGACATAATATGTTTACAATTAAAAAATAAATGTATTACAAAGCCTAATATAGAATAATGACATATTAACCAAGTAAAAGTTTGGCTTCATTTCATGCATTGTGGATCTATATATACACAGTGCAAATATTTGGACAACAATGAGAAGTTGAAAAAAGAACATTGGCAATTCACAAGTTGTAGTTCATAGAGATGACATTAAACATGGTGAGTTACACTCTTTGGAACAGAGATGACTAGATAATACAGCCTAGGCAAAAATATATTTGTTCTTAGTCTAAGAAATACATTTTAGTAATTCCTTATGTCTGAACATAGTCAATATATTCTGGTGGTGGAAGGACTAGTTCAGTATGTTAGGAAGTTTCTAGAGGTTATGTGGTGGGGTATGACTGGGCATTTTATTCTGACTCTGTCAGAGAAATAAGAGGTCAGACCTGGCATGAATTGCTGATTTCCCATCCATTGCACAAGGTTATGCTTAAATAGGCTTAGGGAAACTGTTGCAGAACTTGGGGATCTTCAGAGACCCATATCTGTCTCACCAACATGTCTTATTTATGTCAAAAGCAAAATTTAAATCCTTGGATCTAGTCATTCTAATGCTGCTAATTTTATTGATGTGCAAAAGTTCCTTCAGAGCTAGATCAAAGGATGCCTCTTATGCCAGGCGTAGATCACCTATCAGTAACCTGTAGAAGACCAAGTATAGAAATAGGGCTTTAAGGCAATCTGTGCAGGGTAATGTGTTTGTACCCTGGATTCTCCTGGTAAGGAGCTTTTGTGGGCATTCCATCTGTTGCATATGTCTGGTCAGATACATGCCAAAGGAGGCATTATACCTAATGATGTGTCTGATAAGGGACGAATAAAGTGGCACTATGACTTGCTTGGACATGGATGCCATACCCTTTCTTTTATGTTGAGTGACACAGAATGATTTTCTTACTATCTTGGCCAATATGTTGGTCAAAGTCCAGACTACTGCCTACATATGATCCCTGACTACTGGGTGAACTCTAGGGGTGTCTTATTAAGTGAGTAATTAGCCTGGGTGACAGTTTTCCGAAAGTTACTATATTGCATTTTTTTGACATTGAGTTTTAACCCGATAACCTCAGAACTGAATGTTTCATGAGGTAAACCCCCATAGGGCTGAGGTAGTTCTTTTGCCCTCCCCTGTAAACACATATTCAGTTTCTATTTGCATCCATCCATCCATTCTTTCTTTCTTTCCTTTTCTTTTTTTTTTTTTTTGAAAAAAATCTCCAATTATTTATTGAATTGTCAATATACAGTATAGAGCAATCCACATGCATGTTGCACAACCCATCTCTGTCAATGGCCAATGGAAAAGACCATAAAAGCCTCCAGTACATCAAATCATTCCTTAACAAAACTACATTGGACCCAGTTTTGACAGGTGCATTTCCTCACAATAAACTCTTATCTCATGTTACTCCTTAAAACTTACATATAATATAGACTGTAAAAAAGCTTTATTGTGACCCTTAAACTTTTGGCCAAAGTGCTCACCATTTGTCTATAATGAGCTCTCCACTAGTGTCCTTCTATAATTTCCTCATGTGGTTATGTACACCCTTTCTTGCTTCCCTATCTCTTCCATTTGCCCATTTATGCAGATTATAATAGTAGGCTCATAGGCTATCTCTAAATAACTGAGGCAGGTTGACTGATGTCTTGCCCAACTCAATTGTTTGTATAGAGAATCTTTCTTCTTCCCTCCAAAGTTTCTTATTTATTTATTGTTTATTTATTTATTTGTCATTTGTTTACTGGGAAAGTCAGACTGTGTCATGAGGTACCCATTTTCAGTGGAGGCTTGGGGAGAAAAGCTTCAGATACATATGATTAACAGAATGAAAAACTAGGCAAACGTAATAAAGTCATAACATTCAAGTGCAAATATAAAAACAACACATTCGTTTGTCAGAATGAGAGCTTAACAGACATCATAAAGTCATGACATTCAAGCACAAAATTTGAAAAACTACACATTAGTTTGTCAGAATAAAAACTCAACAGACATAATAAAGTCATATCTAGTCATCAAATAGTTAAGTCACTCTTAACTAACTCAATAACCTCTGATACTTTTGGGAGATTTTGACTCTTCCATTTCTTTGTTATCTCTTCTTTTGGCTAACAACATTCACATTCAGATTATTTGTTCAAGGTTCCTCTGTATAATGCTTTCTTCTTCTATCCCCAAATAAAACAACTTTCTAGACCCTTCTTGTTTTCGGAAAGTAATTGTCAGCTCCAAAAAATGTGGTCCCATGTACATCTCCCCCCTCTTACATGTCCAATACCCAGAATCAGATATCTGTGCCAGTCTACTAAGTGTGTAAAAGAATTTATGTTGGCATTTCCCCAAAAAATACTGAATCTACTAGCCTTGATCACCTCCCAAGGAATCAGATACATTTTTGCAAAGTACCTTCCTTTATTTAGGGTCTATACTAAAACCACGAAAGCTAAAATCCGCGAATGCAATTACATCGACACATAAACGTTGATGTACTAAAACAGCGAACTACAGAGATGTCGAAAATCAGAACGCTGAACAAATTTCCTTGGCCAGCAGGGTGATCATAGGTATGAGGAAATATATCCTTTTCCCCACTGTAGTGCAGTCTCGGAGTTGGTATATTTAAGTGGGGGGGTGCAGGGGGGCTTGCCCTCCTGCAAAAATGTTTGGAAAAGTGTGTTACATTAGGTTTTTTTAGTTAGATTTAACTTACCTGTATGGTGCTGTTGCTTCCGGAAATACGTTCGGCGTTCTGATTTTCAATGTTTCCGTATTTCGCTGTTTTAGTAGATTGACGTTTATGTGTCGATGTAATCACATTTGTGGATTTCAGCTTTCGTGGTTTTAATATAGACCCCTGTATTTATGAGTTTATTAAAGTTTCTGGTGCCTGTCTTTCCCTCATGACCACTTTGTCATACCAAAATAATAACCTTTTGCTCGCACAAGATGCCAATTTTTTGACTCCACTCTATCCTCCTTAACCTCTACTATCCAGTTTATAATTCAAAGTTTGTGTTTTATTTATTATAATTTTATAACATGATAATTGATTAAACTCCCCCAAATCTCCCCTAATTTGGACAGGTCCTGTATTGGTTTAACCATTGATATTAGGACATCATCTACAAACATATCCACTTTCAATTCAGCTGCATTCCTTTGGTATCCCCTAATAGTTGAGCCTCTCTACTTTACCACCAGTGGCTTCAAGCAGGGAGCAAATAACAATGGTGAGAGTGGCACCCTTTTTGGGTTCTCCTGTCAACTGAAATTGTCTCTGATAAAAAAGAGCAGATCTTGGATCACTCCAGGGTGTCCTTGTATTCCCCTCCTATCACACCTATCATTTTTTTTTAGAAAAAGCCATCTGTTCCAACACCATATAGAGAAACTTTCATTCCATCCTATCACATGCTGTTTCTGTATCTAAACATAAAATGGCTAACTGTTTATTGGAAATCTTAGCATCCTGTAAAAGAAAAAGTGTATGGATCAGATTGTCTGCTACTCTCCTCCCCTGTATAAAACCTGTTTTATCCAATGGATCAACCTGTGAAGCACTTTGTTAACTCTTTTCATTGGGATAGTCATAAACAATTTGTAACTGTAGTTCAAAACTGAAATCAAATGATAAGAAACTTCTTTAAGGATGGGGAGACTATGGCCCCTTTCCATGTTGCAGGAACAGTATGTTGTTCAATACCAAGTTAAAGAACATCACCCAATGCTGGAGGGCTTGCTGTACTAGCAATGTCCATATTTCAAATGGAATTCCATTTGAGCCCAGGGATTTGCCATGTGCTTGGTGACACAATGCTTCATCAATTTCCTCTATGGAGACCTCTTTTATTAGTTCCCACCAATCACTTCCAGTTTCCCTAGATTCATTTGGGACAAATAAAGCCAAAGTCACAGTCTTAAATTGTTATTTGAACTCTGATTTATATAGAGCTGTATAATATGTTGTCATAATATTCTGTACCTGGCCCCATTTGGTTGTCACCTCCCCTGGGCAGTGTCTATCATGCCATAGAGCCCCCTGTGATGGTGTTGCTGTCTTAGTACCAAAGTCAGTGGCCATATACTTCTCATTGAATTAGTAAAATACAACCCCTGGATGCTTTTTCTTTGGAATAAAATTCATTTATCCTCCTGGGTTGAAGTTAATGTGAGAACTCTAAAAGCCTTTTGCAGCTTTCTAATAGTCTGGAATGAGTTGTTCCTTCATTTTCTGGTTATTATATTATCTTTACATTTGTCTCAGTCTTCAGTAGTTATCTTGCCCTAAGCTTCCACAACTACACCTAGCACAGTTTTAATTACACAGCTATAGTTTTGTTACTGGAGCTTGAATTATAGAAAATGCCAATGCCTATTCCCTATGTACCTTTTCATACCTGTGAGACCAATCTTTACATATGCATGGTCAGAGAATACTATTTGTTCACCCAGTGGAGATACTCCTAACTATATGTTCAAATTCTAGCAAAATGTAACACCTATCCAGACTTGTCCAGACTCAGTGAGCCACTGAGTAAAGATGAACTCAGCATCCCTCATCAGGTTGTTCCTCATGTTCTAAATATCAACTAGCCCCAGTAATTTTAACAAATCCCTTGTTTTTTTTCTCATTCCCTCTAAGCTTCCTCTCCTGTTTACCAACTTCCATATCTCTTTTATTGTGAACCTAGTTCCAGTTCCCTACTACCAACAGTATGACTTAATAAAACCTAAACGTATCAGGCAATCTCCCTCTTATTTCTGTGTACTTCACTCTAGTACGTACAATGCCACAATCATCAGCATCTGCTCATGCAGTCTGCCTTTACTGCAGTAGATCTCCCCTTGTTATTCTCTATTTTGACAACTAAATCAAGGGGAACACCCTAATGCATTAGAAAAGCAGTTCCTCTCTGCATTGCCACCCTATATTAAGAAGCTGCCAATAACTCAAACCCCTTTCTGTTCAACTTCCAATACTCATCTCGCATTACGTGGGTGACCAACAAGGCAACAAAAATGGCCCTTCTTTTTTAAAACCCCTTTATCCTATCTCTCTTTACTGGACTAAATAGCCTGTTTACATTCCCACTTACTAGTGTAACCTCCCCCATCTAAACTTTTTACCTTTGCCACAACCCCACATAAGAGGCAAATATATTCCATGTACCCCAAATTCATAATGTACCATGTCTATATGTACAGTGCAAGTACTTTGCAGCAGTATTTTGAGTAAAAAGAAAACAAATATAAAGATTACATAAAAGCAGACATTGTAACTCTTAAAATAAAACATATTTATTAAAACTATGTACAAATATAGTTGCAATACTTCCAAGATGCATTTCCCAAAATATCAGCAAAGGAAACTACTGATATAGCCCCTGCCCTCCCACCTCCCAGCATGAGTTCTTTCATTTGAACATTGGCATTGTGTGCTCTAGGTAATAGTCATATACTCCATTAAGATGACTCATAGCAGCTCAGGGAGAAACCAGTCAAATGGCTCCAAAATTACTCCACCATCATCTTTTGAGCCACATATGAACAGTCCTACCACAATGTCACTATAGCAACTCCCCCTGCCAACATCACGGCTTCCCCCAAACAATCATATTTCTCCATGAAACCGGATAAAACAATAATTAACTTTGATGAAACATCCCTTTTTATACCTGAATTCTCTAGCTAAAGATATTCAGTCTCTTTGCACCACCACTTGTCTCCTCTCCTGACGGGCTTGCATAGAAATGTTGTCTGTGTCTTGTAATACCTAACATCTGCAAAATAATGGAAATACTCTTTCATGCTGCCCTATGGCTGCAGATCTTTGGCGAGTCCCACATCCAGATTCTGCTCGCCCATCTGAAGTGAATGATTGTGCGGGGAGGGGGGAATAAACATCTCTTCTAGTCATTTCTGTGCATCTTTAGGGTTGCCCATTCTCCTAAAGCCACCTAGCAGGAGTAGCTTAGAGGGCATTGAATAAATTATTTTACTCCTGACCGTCGTGTGTTAGGCCAGCTGGATGACCAGAAAAAATGCTGCTCTTCTTGTTTGTGTCATTAGTGAGGTCTTTGTCACTATACACCCTACTGGAATCACACTGCTACCTTGCTCCTGGCTTCCATAAAAGTGTAAACACTCATTCCTTAAGTTTATAGGTCACACATCTAATAATGCTTTGCCATGGTTTACCAGAGTTAGAAGTGACCATCGTGTCCTGTCAGTTATTTCAATTTTCAGATCTACCACTGCCAAATGAGTCTATTCTGCTAGTAACATCCTTACCAACTGCTCACTTTCTACCCTCCATATCTTTAGGAATCCCACTTAATCAGATTTTCTCCTTCTTAACCTCTCTTGCTGGCCCAGTAGCAATTCTTCAGCTAAATCCAGTCTAGCTTCTCAGCCTTCAGTACATAGCCTTAGATGGTCCATCTCCTGGATTGTGTGCTAAATTGCATCTGCATGATTGCTCAGTACTGAGTCTATCTCCGTATTTTAAGACATGCTTCTTCTATGTATCTTTGCAGCTTTGTGTTAATTTTTTTCAGTTCATCCATGAAATCTGTTAGTGTACACTTAGCTATATCATTTCCACAACAGGACTCCATCTGGGCCACCATTTTCTCCTGGTCTTTCGCCTCTCATGGAACTATATCAATTACCTTTCCCCCCGATCTTTCCATTTTTGGGGCTCATCCACTGTATCTATCTCCAGAAGCAAATGGAGGATAAGTAAGATGCTGCACACGATCCCAGATGCCAGAATGTTATTTGTTTTAACCCTCAGTTACTGTCAACTATGGGACGGGTGAGAGAAAGCTGCCATTCACTATGGTGCCATACCAAAAGTCCCCTTGCATCCATTTTTTTTTTTTATCTGAGAGAAATTTGAACTACAGTTTGTGACATGAACCCTTCTACACCGTTTATTAATGACAGTGTTTTACATAGATCCAATACCTTATTTATGTTTTTAAAATTCAAGCAGGTATCTGAATATTTTACTTATGTTACTGCACAGTTACACAGTGTATACAGTTAATGCCATACAATACTTTAAGTTATAATGTAATTCAGCAGTAGTACAGTGCCTATAACATGTTTAAGTATCCTACAAAAAAAAAAAAAAAAAAACAATACAGTCACTGTTCCTGAGAAAGGGTTCATATAGTACAAAACTGTTAGTAAGGTGTACTATAGCACTGATGTTGATACACTAGAAGGTATTATATCATATCTGTTTTCAAGTGTTTGTGTTCAAAGTACTGATAGGGAATATCTCCTTTTTTATTTTTCTGATTATGTTTAAGGAAGGATGAACAATAAATATGTTGCTGTGTGTTTTTATAAGAAATTCCACTTCTATAAACAAACCTCTAAGTGTACTATCACAAAGTTGTGTTCTATAGTGTGCATCGACAGGCACAATATTATTAACAGTCAATAGTGTTATTAGTATTGTAATAGAACTTACGCATTGTATTTAAGTGCTAATCCACATGTTGCTCGATGTCTGCTGTAATACCTGTTCTCCAGATCAATTTTAGTTTCACCAATCAGATCATCAGTACTTAGAAGGTCCCAGTCATACACAGATACCGTGAGCACAGATTCAAGAGGAAAAGTGGCTGTTAGCTGATAGCACCTATATTAAATCAATGGATAAATCACAGTCAGTATAATATTATCCCAATATTTGTATATTTGTAATAAATGTGACATATTTATTATTATCTTTTTTCTTCTTTTAGAGAACTTGAGCAGCTGTGACAGCTAAATATGTTCAGTTTAATACAATTGCTCTTCACTTGATTAAAATGAAATGGAAGCATTATGAGAAGTCCCAAGCTATTTAGAAAGCAAGAACATTCCTCCGCAGTTTTTTTTTCAGTTTCTAATGAATCTTTCATTTTTTAAACGACACAGTAAATATATATTCTAAATGAAAGAAAAACTGCAATCTTTTTAGTCAATGTACAATAACAACATGATGTGCCACTAAGGGATTCAAAGAAGGGTTAAGTTCAAAGAGATGTCAGCATTTAAGTAACACATGCTACTAAAAAAAGCAATAAACAAAACACACAGTGGGCAGAATTCATAAAGTTTACCATTAGGTGTACATCACGGTAACCTTTTGTAATTCAAAGAAAGTCCTACCTCAGCCCTTCTGCACAAAAACATGCAACACCAAGACATGCAGATAACATAATAAAGATGAGAAAGGAGATTGTGCAAGGACAATAAGTGTAACTAAGGGTATAGAAAACAAGGAAGAGATAGCAGGAAGTAACTGGAGAACACTGAAAAAGCAGCCATGCTACTGCTAGCAGATAAGCTGGAAGGGAAAGGTGACAGATTAGGAAGGAACAAGACAGATAATTCACCTGCCGGTCAAAAAATGCCTTCCATATCAGGGATTGTTGGCAGTTACAGACAGAGAAAGAGAGGCAGAACAGACAGTCGGTGAGTATTACTGAATGAATGATCAGCTCTGGTAGATTTTTAATGGTCCTATGAACAGAAGACACTATTAAGAAAGGCACAATTAGTAGGCATATAAAATGCTACATGATAATTATAAGAACAGTCAAAACAGACTAAAAAAGATTGGAAGAGAAGATTATACTGACCAATAAGAAGAGAGTAATAAAAGGAAATTTGTAATGTCCCAAGGGTCATAGGTTGTTACTAGCAATGCAGTCCAGGAGACCTTTAATGAGCCTAGCCCAAATTCCCAATTGACCCAAAGCACTATCTGGTTAAGTGAGTTGCTAAAGGTCAGACTGTAGGCAAATGAAGGTGAAAAAATTAAAACCATGTACCCTTGGCACAGGAACCAGTTCATTACCAAGTCAGAGATTTAGTCTTCTGCTCTGTCAGACAAAGGTTTTGGAGCCCTTCAACCTTGATACAAAAAGCAACAGCAAAGACCCACTGCTCTAACTAATCAGTTTAAAGACAGGTCTCAGAAGATTTGAACCCGATACTCCCTTCAATAATATTCTACCAAATACCACATTAATAAGTTGAGCCATAGCAGGAATCAAGGTATGCAATACAGTCTAGATGATTTAGAATATTTGCAGAGAAATGTTTACATAGGCACTTTTCTACTTCAAGTAGGCTTCAGAGGATTTTCATTTAATGGAGGGCAGATGTTGGAGATGAGAAAGGAATGAAAGAAAACGCTAAGAACATGTTTTCTGGGAATGTGTGGTGTTATCCAAGTTTAAGGACTCCCTACAGAATGCCTTGACATAGTTGTTGGGGGAACATATATTAACTAAGGAGCTGATGCTACTGAGTTGGTGCCTAGAGCTGGAATGTGAATATACAGAAATACCTTTTTAAGTTTCATGTTATTCATGCCCAGAAAACTAAGTAAATGAAAGTGGAAATCAGATAGTAAGCATCTGTAAACAAAGTATTGAATATTTTAAAATAAATAAAGATCTACAGATGAGAACGATAAATGATGAATGAAGTACTTTTCATAAGAATAAACGGTGAATTTGTGAGCAAAATATATATATATATATATATATATATATATATAAAATAATGCTCAAACCGATGACTAACATAAACAGACTGGTAGGAACTGAAATGTATAAGAATATATTCTAATGCACAAGAGTAAAACAATAGATCTGTGATGGAAGCTGTATCTATAATGCATGTCTATGAAAACTGAAAGTGTTACTGTGATTCTTTTCACTGCTATTTCAGGGAACATCACAATTAAACAATGTGATGAATAAATAAAGTTGATAAAAAACATAACCCGTCACACCTGTAGTTAAAAATCATAAAATGTCATTTCTGCAGCTTCTCACATGATGAATGTTACTCACATACCTTCAATATTGAAATAAACAAATTTTGCTGACACACAGACACAGGGAAGTATTCACATGTATTGCAGTTTTACAGTACAGCAAACAATGCATAACACATTTGGGAACTAGACACTTTGGAGAATCAAGACCATGAAGATGACACTCGGCAAAACACATTTCTTTGAATGACAGATCTTGTACAACTCTTAGTGATTAAGATGTTATATAGTGATTACAATATAAAACAATTAACTCAAAATTTGCAAAAGTAACTATAAATATTCATTCCTTTACATGGGTGGTATAAAGGGTTCATATTACATTATCGAAACTTTAAAAGTTCAAACAATATATGGTCGAACCCATATGTTCGAACTTTTAAAATTTCAAAAACGACAAAAAAAAAAATAAAAAACAGGAAAAACCTACCTAACGGCTGTGCCCTCCACACCCCCCACTCTATAAATATACCAACTCCGAGACCGCACTACAGTGCAGTAAAGGGAAATCTTCCCTTTCCGCACTGAACGGAGATTTCCGTTAACACGTTAGAACATTTAAAAGTTCAAAAATATGGGTTCGACCATATAGCATTCGAACTTTTAAAAGTTTGACAATGTAATAGGGAACCGGTATAAACACTATGGCATTCTAACAGAGATCCGATGCACATCTGCATAGCTTTTCATTTAAGCAGAAGGCATTCTCCAAAAAATCTGCTCCAAACTTTGTAGCTCAGACTGCATGGTTGCGTTATTCTGATCTCTCTCTCTTTGCTCTCACTTTTAATTATGTTCTGAAGCATTCAGTACAAATGGGCCTCATTAAGCATGTATGTATGGCATACTACTCAGTAAGACTAAATTAAATGGGTGCTGAATTTCTGTTATCAACTGCAAATAAGCACCAAAAATGTCTGGAAATTAAATCAAATCCCATTATGTTGCAGGTAGGTCTGCTACTTTGCCACAATGCATGTTTCCCTATGAACAAATTACACCTGTATGTAGAATCTGCTACTATCATTCCTAAATAAACAATTACAGATATAGTTTATTACTGTTACATATAAGGGACATATTTATATGCGTATTTATCTTTGGTACTTTCTGGTGCACAGGTACAGTGACAAATATAACAATATGTCCTTAATATACAACAGTAATAAGCTGTATAACACTGTCTAATCCATGGGATATATACAAGTAAGTTGTCCAACACAGAATCTAAAGATAAAACTAATTCTTCAGGAATGAGCAGCAGACTTACTACTAACATAATGGGATTTGATTTTAATTTCCAAGAAACAGATTTTATTTTATTTGCAGTAGAAAGTAGAAAGCCAGCACTTTTTAATACAGTATTACACCCAGTATGCCATGCATAATTAATGATGCTCGTGCATAACTACTAGTTCGTCTATCCAGAATAAACTAGCTGATTCTCCTCAAAAATTCCAAATAAATACCCTAGCTCAGGGTATTACATCAAACCAAATAAAGGTCCACTTGCTTACATAGGGTTAGATACCATATAAACAATTACATAACTGAGTCACCCATCCAACAATTAACACAGTAATGTTTGCAGATATTGATATAGTTAAATGAAACAGAGCACTTTTTCTGGAAGATACAAGTAATTGAAGCTATTAACAGCAGAAAGTTCATCTAAGAGTATACAATAAGTTTCCACTCAGTACATGACATTGTGTTGCATTTCCATTTGTAGATCTTGGGGACTGTTCTGAAACAAGTGGAGTACTGTATTAGACAAATTAAAGTAGAATGCAGTGATTCCCAGGGAGGGAGCAATACAATAGGTAGACAATAAACAGCTCACTTTGGATTGCATCCAAATGATCACTTAATGATAACTAGGTGATTGCCAGTAAGCATCCCTATTAGCATCCCTTGCTGTCTCTTTGGTTATGCTACATTATAAAGACAGTCAAATAGCAGGGTTGTGGCTAAGACTCCCTTTCTTCTGTGCCGCTACTCCACCAGGTCTCCAGGCTGCCCCACCAGTTCTCTATGCCATAGTTTGCTTCACATTTCCCCTGGATTCCAAGCTGTCCTGGCCATTCTTTGTACCCTTTCAGTATGAACCTCTCCAAACATCTTCATGGCCAGCTCAGTGTTAGTGTACACAAAGAGCCACTGTGTGACAAATGCATTGGCAGCCACACACTGTAGAGCACTGACTGCAATGTGGTATGTATTTCCATTAATGCAGTTTGCTGCCACTTTTCCTATACGTCACTATAACTTAATGTCCACTTTCTCCCATATTCTACAGCTGGTTGCTGTAATGTGCAATCCCATAGAATGGTGACTACATGTTTTATCTTGGTGCAGCAGGGCTCATAGCACAGCAACTATATTGTTGGGATAATTCACAATAATTGTCTCTGAAGTATAGTAATGATGCACTGTGTTGCAGATCTGTTCTATGTTATTGGGCCCAGTTCAAATTGGTCGTGTGCAATGACATAAATTAACGTGTGTATGACTTTGAGGTCCAGCCATTCTACTAAACATTTACACCATACTTATCACTGTTGTGACCATGTTCAGGCCTGTAGCTCAAACTGCACACATCTGCCTGTGGAGGTGTGCTATGCAGGTGTCAACCACTTCTGTTCTACTGACTCAATTGCATAGTGACTGTGAGACTTCATTATGCATCAACATCCCGCTGACATCTACTGTATGTCTGCATTTCTGCATGTCTGAACCTCACAGTGCAACATCACACTACTCTGTGCTATTTAACACAGAGCAGCAATATTATCATTCTGTTTGAACACCCCCTCCCTTGTGTTTAAATAGCAATACATAATGAGAACACATGGAATTACAATTTTTTAGCATTATTAAACAGACCATTTGTGGCCTTATGTAACCCAAAATAGAGAAAATGAATGCCTCAGTATATAGTTTAACTAATATGTTTTTTTGTCATAAACCTTATATAATGTATCCAAAAGAATAGTTATGAAACAGAATAAGCAATAAAATGTAAAAGTAGGCCATACCATTTTTAACTAATTCAGCTATGCCATTAACTTTATTTACTTTGCAGTTGCATAATTGTTAGCATTTGCTAGAGATGACAGTCTTTCCAGGAAATCTTTAAAAGATTAGTAGTATAACTGAATGCTCCAACTAGAAATTTTTTTGTGGTATTCAGAAAGAACTCCAACATGGATGCAAAACCAAAATAATTGTTTCTGCAGTCATGGAATATGCAGTTCAGAGACATTAGCCATAATGAGGAAATATCTCACCATCAGCTAATTTGCATGCTGTTGAGTTGTTGGTAATTACTATGAGTGCTAATCAGCACTTTTTTGCTGTAAGAACTTCTGGTCCTACATGCATTGCATTGGTAGAGGCAGCCTCCCTCATCTAAACACACACGTGCGCGCACACACACACACACACACACACACACACACACACACACACGTGCACACACACACACACACACACACACACACACACACACACACACACACACACACACACACACACACCAACATACCCCTTACCTGCCCCTAGGTTGACAGGACATCCCTAATGCATCCTCTTAGCTTTTCCCCTGCCCCTTGTAAATCATGGATGATTACAGTCAGTCAATAATGCTAAACATTAGAGTTTCATTTTTCATGTTGTCTACAAAATGCATCATGTAGGCAGACCTGTTTTTTTATTAACTTTTTAAGGGAACTGGTGTAATATTTAAAAATGTCCCTGCTGTCATATAGTGCCTCTACTGGCTTTGTCTGGTAATCATAAATACAGCTGTTGACAGGTAGGGCAGCCCCCCCCCCCAACACATGCACACATCCTCATCTCTTTAAAATGTCCGTGATTTTTTAGAACATCAGTGATTTTGCCTTATATCTGCCCTGTCCTGCATAACTTATGGGCCAACGCAATCAGTCACACCAGATTTTAGAGTTTGATACTTACTATTTATAAAATGATCTAAAAGTATAGCACAGAGGACTGAAGTGCTGCTTACAAGATGCTTCAGGGAGTAAGGTGTGGGGTTCTATGCCTTTTTGCCCTTTTTAAGTTACTTAGGGTAATAATGTGATGAAGATGTGCTTGTCATGCAAAAGGTACTGGTTTGAACATCTTTCCCATTTTTTAATAAAGGTGTTAGGGCAATTTACTGAGGGCCTCTGGTGTTTAATGTACCTCCTTCCACCCCATATATCCTTCATGCCTCAAAACTATTGTTATGTTAATATCCCTGGTGTCTAGTGCCCCCCACCCCCTGCCCTATACACCTTTCGTACTTGAAACTGTTATTCATTTGATATGCCTTGTCTTGTCTCCCCTTATCTGATACATACTTCATGCTGCTATTAATTTCACTTGTTTGTAATGTTTCCCCTCACACCTTACATCATTCATGCTGCATAGCTGTTTTTTATTAACTATTTTAAGTGGGGTTAAATCCCTGGTGTCTAGTGCCTCCCCAGTATTGCTGGATTTACTTGAAGTTTACAGGTATTACAACCCCCCAACACATACACACCCTCCTTCCCTCACTGATTACACTCATAGACATCCTCCCCCATTCACCCATACCCACACCTATTCTACCTGTCTCATAACCAGTCTTCCTACTGCAACAACACAGACACACAGTCACACACACATGCATACACTCACCTGCAACTAGTCATCTCTCTGTATACACTGACACACACACAGTTCACACATACACACATACACACCCCACCAGTACCTGTGCATTAAACTCCCTGGGACTTACCCCTAATGCAATCTCATGCACTGAAAGCAATAGGTGAATGTGCACTTCTGGCTGTGTTCATAAAAACAGCCAGCTAAGCTAACTTATGTAAGAATTTCTGGTGGAGAGCACATGGTTAATAAGCATAGGCTCCTCCTGTGACATGCTTCATTAGCATTTGTGGTAGGCCATGGACATAGCCTACCACAGTGTTGCACCAGGCTCTTCATGTTACAGCATTGCAGTAGGACGGTCTCTAATTCATAAATGGTTACTGCAAGGGGTAAAATGGGCTTAACCCTCACTGTAACTTTTCAGAATATCCCCTTAGACCTGTTGGAAAACATAACAGGTATACAGTCTGAAAGAATATCCGTTAGATATACTAATTACAAAGCTATTTATTCCCACTATATTTACAATTTGTCACTCAATAAATATTCATGTTTTTTTACTGAATTCAATAATTATCATGTTGTTCAAACCACACATTGAGTTATGTGCTTGACTATTGCTTACATTTAAACTAGTCTGTTCAATGAGTCAGTTATAATATCATGTGATTATAGTACAATGCTTAGTGCTTTTAAACATTTGCAAATATCTTGAAAATAGTTCTCAGGATTAATGCTCTGAGGTTTTAACAAGCTGTTTCCTGTAGCTCAGAATGCAGGGTTTATTCCTTCCATTTCCACTGGCCCACTTAATAAGGCAATACTCCGAGGTGTCCCCTGAAAAAAGGTACTTCATTCCAGTGGGCTTACCTGGTTAACAAATGTATAAAATAAAAAGTCAGTCTTTATCCTGTTCGGTATCAAAAAGGAAAACACTTTACATTGTTTAACTATTCATCCAATATTTCTTTTCAGTTTTGCACATGCCTGAAAAAAATAAGATGCACAGTACCACTGTAAACAGTGAAAAAGGATATGTAGTAATTTAGATGTGGATGAAACAAATATTGTCACCACATTAGCTGAATTAAATTAAGGTTTTCCTATAATTTTAAACAGCTTAAGCACAAATGAGTCTGATGAAGTCTTGCTTAAGATGAAAGCGCTTACTGAATGGAGTTGTTTATTTGATATGAAACTTTTGAAATGATCATTTTTATTTATTTATGCATTTTTCTTGACAAAAATTTTGAAAGAGTTTTGGAGTCACCCAAATGCATGCCTATTTTATTTATTATATGAATTCTAATAGGAGATGAAAGGGAGAGGGAGAGGGATTTTTCGGGAAAGGAGCTAATAAGACTTCATTTTGTAAGCGTTCCTAGGATCTTGAACTTTGTTTTGGAGAACTTGATTCATAGAACAAAGGGCGTGTGGCTAACAAAGTTTGCAGAAGACTGCAAACTGGGTGCGATCCTTGAATCCCCTAGTGACATTGACATCCTCCAGGAAGGTCTTACTCAAACAAATGATTAGTGCCATAGTCATGGGTTCAAGTAAAATGTTAAAAAGTGCATCATCATCCCCTTCAGCAAGGGAGACATCCCTGCAAAGTACCACATTAACAACAACACCTAAGTACCCAAACCATGGTAAGAGATCTGGGCACAGAGGTTGACAGCAACCTCTCCTTTGACCATCATGTGTCCATAGTAGTAAGGAAAGCCTTCTCTGTTGCCTATCTCATCAATAAGGGTATTGCCTCCATAAAAAAAGAGGTCATAACCCCCTTGTACTCCTCCCTTATTAGACCAATTACAGAGTACAGTGCACCCTTTGGTATGTGCCTTATCGGGCACCTCCAACAATTGGAGAGAACTCACAGGTACCTTACAGACAATAATTCAGGGTATTCAAAAATTGTCCTATGCTGATGGACTAAAATCCGTCTCACTGTAATCTGTGTCATACAGACTACTCAGGGGTTATCTCTGCTTAGCCCATATGGCAACTGCAGTCTCTGCCTTGATGGAAATGCTAAGCATTAACAAGACAGATGGTACATGCTGCACCCACTCTAGCAACCTTAATATGAGAAGAAAAATTAACAGGACCTGCTGGAGAAACAGGTTCATCTCCTAGAGGCTCCCTTTTCTCTGGATTAAGCTTCACATCCTAGTAAAACAGAACCCTTCACTGACCCTTTTCGTTAGTAATCTGGAAAATTGGACGGGGAATCACATCCTTCTGGACAGGGGCAGCAGGTGTTGAGTCAAATCTACTAATAGCACCATTAAAAGAGGGAAAAACTTGGCTGGGCTTGTAAGGGCCTCAGGGCCATTAGCCTAGTAACCTCCTATGATCCTATCATCCTATGATGATCTATGTAGCTAAATAGCTGAACAGAGTGTAAATGGTTTGAGTCAAACTGTACGGAATATATACGTGTTACTGACTGGATGATGACATCACTAAGCCATCCTCGTTAAAGATTAGTGAACTAGATATGCTGCTGCTATCTATTGCAACTACAAGTCGACCTAATACTGAGTCCTAGGCCATGGTATACAAATCAGCATTGGCTTTCTGGTGATGGATATTTGAAAGGCAAATCAAATAAGCTGGTTTTCTAGATATTGCGGAATCATTATAGATAGCCATAACGAACTGGAAAATATGGGAGAATTTGCATGAGTTTGTGTAAAGGGGACCTTGTCAAAGGCCTTGGCCAGGTTAATGAAAATGGCTTCACTTAGACTTCCATTTTTTGTTTATATATATGCCAGGGCTGAAAAGGAAAGTACAGCTGTAACTGCATTATGTCCTTTCCTGAAGGTATGCTTGTTTATACAGAGTAGGTTCTTTTGATCTGAATGTCAGTTTGTTTACACTGCTACTTCTTTCTACAGAATTTCTTTAAAAACATTAGTACATCTCATATGGAATGAAACAGGCCAGGTGATAAAGGTTTGAGATGGGATCCGGACACATGCTCGACTAGCATATGTCCGAATCATAAAACATCGAACACACATACACGAAAGCGCTTAACATCGACAAGCACTTCCGTGTATGTGTGCCTGTTTCACAGATCAGACTACAGTGCAGGTAAGGGAAAATTCCCTTTTCCCCACTGTAGTGTGATCTCGGAATGAGAATAATAAAGTAGGGGGGTGTGGGGTTTGTTTTTGAACTACACATACATGGAAACACTTTTCAATGTTAAGCGCTATCATGTATGTGTGCTCGATGTTTTGTGATTCGGACATATGCTAGTCGAGCATGTGTCCTAGACCCATATATATATATATATATATATATATATATATATATATATATATATATATATATATATATATATATATATATATATATATACATACATAAATGATCTGCAGGGGAACTGATATGAAACTGTAGAGCCTGGACTTGATGCCTCTGATCCATCCTTAATAGCTGTTAGCTGTAATGAATAGATGTAAAAGGGGTAATGGAAGGTAAAAGGCTTGAGGGATTGGTGAATATGTATGAGTGATTGTGGTTATAAATTTGATTCTGTACTAGCAAAGTAAGAGACCATCGTTTCTGCTTCTGAGGGATGGTTTTGTTTAAATGAGTAATTGAGTGTTAAAGGTGAGTGGCTGGTGTTGAAAGTTTGATGGCATCTAGCCATAGCTATCAGCAGACATACAGTGTATGCCATTCTGGTGGTAATCACTAAAACAGGGGTTTTGGACCTGAATTTACAGATGAATATTAAATGTGAGTTATATTCAGACTATCATTCAAGCATTTAGATTGGTAGCTTACTAGCTGCCTCCTTAATTATGATGACAGAGTGTGGATATGTTGGGTGGCAGAGGTGTCAAAATGACAGACTTCCTTGCTTTGTTTTGTTGGCAGTAATTTGTGGCTCTTCCAAGAGATATAGTGGCACTTCTGAAGAAAAGAATGTATACAATAAGAATACACATCAGAGACTGCAACTCTCATTAATGAGTATGTTCTGGTGGCATCTGTAAAGACAGCAGCATACAGTCTATGTATGTGTGGAATAGCAATTTGTAACTCTGATATGTTGCTTGCAGTAGCAGCTGTAGCTATAGCAGTATACACAAAAAACTGAAAGGCAAATTGTAAATATATTTTAATGAGTAGCTTGAGAGTATGTCAGTCACAGCAACTTGTAAATTTGCTGTTTCAGATATCATTCAGACAAATCAAATCAGGACAGTAATGGCCAGGGATATACAGATGCATCAACTCCTGTCTTGTACTGTCTGGTTGCCTAATATTAAGTGATTTAGCAAGATTGGATTGAATAGTACTGAAGATGGGAGAACAGACATTGAGACACAATGGCAAGCTAAAGGTTAACTCCCACTGAATAAAATGCTGCACTGACCACTTGTCTGCCATCATCATGC
>NC_056732.1:78003471-78033471 GCF_019279795.1 Protopterus annectens | reverse complement strand
GATTTATACATTAATTGTTACATAACTACATGGATAGCTAGATGGTTTACAGATGGAAGACTAAGAGTTGTCCTAAAAGATAAGACTTCCAACTGCAATCCTGCTTCTGCTGGTGTAGTACAAGGTTTGGCATTGTTCCCTGTTATATTTAACATGTTTTTTTTTTCATTTCTACACCATATTCATCAGGCCTGTTTGTCAAAGTTTGCAGATGATTGTAAGAGGGTAATAAATAACAGGATGTTTATTAATAATTCAGAGCTATATATGTTCTTTTTGGTGTAATATTTAATAATTTTGCCATATTTAGTATCCTCAGTTATGCTTTAACATAGAGAAAAAACGTCTGGTGGACAGCAGCAATAAACAAACTCTATAATAAAAGGAAAGAATTGCTGACCAGGAGCAAGAAGGAGCAGGTGCCAAGTTGGAAGCAATATCTCCTTTGTTTGAACAAGAAAATAAGGTCACTGGTGAAATCCTCTAAGGCAAATTGGTCATATCCACTAAGGACAACTACAAGGCCTTCTTCACATACATCCGCAATCTCAAAGGTAACACCCAAATCTGCTGTGAACTGGTGGTGAAGAACACAGCATACACAAAAACCATAGATATAACAAACCTGCTGGCAGATAGATTCATTAAAATGTTCACTCCCCCCTTCCCCCCATCAGTAAACCAGGACATCCCCAGCACCTGCCCCCTCCCCTCATCACCAGGGAGCAGGTCTATAATGCCCTCCGAAAAGCAAAATATACAGTCTTCATGGGACCTGACAACATCCCTGGCTGTGTCCTACATGAACTGAAGCATGAGCTCTCAGCTCCATTAGGCACCTTATTCAACCAAAGCCTGAGTACCGGCTTTGTCCCAGCCAAATGGAGGACAGCCACTGTCATCCCTCTATGCAAAGGTGGAGTATCCACTAACCCAGGCCATTTTAGGCCCATTAGCCTAACTATCCTGATCTGCAAGGTCATGGAAGGTATTATCATGGACCTTATAAACAAGGACATTGGCAACTTCCGAATTCTTGACCCCACACAGTTTGGTCTTGTCAAAGGGAGATCATGCCTGTTAAACTTGGTTGACTTTTTTGGAACAGTAACCAAAGCCATGGATGAGGGGAAGATGGTGTACACTGTCTACCTTGACCTAGACAAAGCCTTTGACACTATTCCACACTCAGGCATAATAGATAAACTCTCCCAGCTAAGCATCAACCCATATGTTACCAGATGGATAGCTAGCTGGCTCACTGATAGAACCCACTCAGTCAAAACAGGGGAAGCCTCCACTAGTAGTAGACCTGTAATGTACTCCAAGGATCAGTCTTGGAGTCTCTACTGTTTGGGATATACTTTTTTGAGTTGCAAGTCAAAACCAGTGGTCTGTAGTTGACCAAGTTTGTAGATGACTGCAAGCTGGGGACTGTCTTAAATTCCTCCAGTGATGTGAACATCCTCGAAGACAGCCTTACCCAAACTAATTATTGATGTCAGAAGCATGGCCTCAAACTGAATGCCAAGAAATGCATCATTATCACATTAATAACAATGTACTAAGCACATAATCAGTCGTGAGGGACTTGGGCACCCAGGTTGATAGCAACCTGACTTTTCACCACCAGACTGCCTCCGTTGTATGGAAGGCTTTCTACATGGCCCACCTCATAAGTAAGGGTATTTCATCCAGGAACAAGGAGGTCATAACATCCCTGTACTCCTCCCTTATCAGATCTATTATCGAGTACAATTCCCCCTTCAGCATGTACCTTGCCAAGCACATGCAGCAGCTGGAGAAATCACAGAGGTTCCTGACCAGGAAAATCCAGGGTCTCAAACACCTGTCCTATACAAATAGGCTAAAAGCCCTGCCCCTCTACTCAGTCTTGTACTGACTTCTCAGAGGTTACCTGTGTATGGCATACAAGGCCATCTCAGACACAGCCTTGATGGAGTTACTGCATATCCATAAGTCAAACTCCACTCATGCAACCCGCACACAAGACCTCAACCTGGACTGTGACATTAATAAAACTTGTTGGTGGGATAGATTTGTGTCCCAAAGACTCCGCCATCTGTGGAATAAACTCTTTCTCTATGTCAAGCAGAGTACCTCATTAGCTGTCTTTAAGAGGAACCTGGATGACTGGATGGGAAACAGAAAATGCATCTATGGGATCCCACCTGTGTCCCTGCTGGACATGAGAAACAAGTGCTGACTTTGCGGGAACATGGGTGAAATTTTTGGCTAGGCTTATAAGGGCCTCCAGGCCAATAGCCTAGTATCATCCTATGAACCTATAAACCTATGAATTATGATCAGGTCTCTGATCATAACTGGATTATTATGTGTTCAACACATGGATGCAAGAAAATTCATCTTGAGAGTGAAGTTCAAGAGGTGAATCTTAGCTAAAAACATTTTAATTGCTTGTCTCTTAGTATCCAAATCCATATAACAAAGCTTCCAGTTTTTCAATTTTTGTATTATCTTCTGTTTAGTCTCTTCCCACATACCCTTAGCTGCCACAACAGAGTCATTTCTAATCCATACTCCTAAATACTTCATTTTTTCATGTTCCCATAAATATGGATTTTATAGACCAATTTGTGTGTGCGTACATAATTTACCACTATTGCCTATGTTTTAGCTTCATTAATTTTGTATCCCGAGAAGATATGTAACTGCTTTAAAATGTTCCACATGTCCCTTTAGTCATATACACAGGTCAGGCATATTTTTATCAACCAGAGGAGAAGCTGTGGATAGCAATTAAAAAAGGGTTGAAGGATTTTATCTGTAAAAGGAAGACAGCAAGGGGTAAGTGGGAAAAGATGATTCTTCCAAGAGAACAAGATGGACTAGGATTACCCAATCTGATGGGGTACTTTAGAGCAACACAGTTAATGCTCTTATACATAGAGCAAACAGAAAACTATAATTCAAAGTGGAAAGGAATGATGATGATACAGGGAGGAAGCTCAAGAAATAAGGAGAGATTGGGATTTTGGATGCAGACTCTTAAGGAGAGCAACAAAAATCATACAGAGTATTATATTCATAAAATAGCAGGGAGTATTCTAAGAACCAAACCAGCATGAGAATGGAGAAAAGAGATTCTGCCGATAGGGATGACTGTGGTTAGGAATACAGATAATAGGCAAGAGGGGTCCGGAATTTACTGGAGAAAACCGGCAAAGGAACCAAGGTGTTGGGAGCAAATAACTAGAAAGGTAAAGGTAATAGAATGGGAAGAGGCCAAGAATTTATTTGGACTGCAGGTTAGATATTGCTTCCCTGTGAAGGATTGATATCAGAGTAGAGGCAAAGAGAAAGAAATAGGGGTTCCTAAATGAAAGACAAGCACTGGCAGAGTTTTTAGTAGAATCTAGAACAGAAGCTGCCATTAAAAAAGGAATAATTAGTAGATCATATAAAATATTGCATGATAATTATAAGAATCAATCAGAGGAGCTTAGAAAGGTTTGGGAAGAGAGATTGGATAAGCAATTCACAAAGAGACAATGGGATATATATATATATATATATATATATATATATATATATATATATATATATATATATATATATCCCAAATATGCAACAAAGTCTGGAAGATTTTAGGATCTTTGCCTGGAAGTGTCTACAAAGGTATTTTTATATCCCAAGTAGACTCGAAAGAATTTTTCCTCAGATGGATAAGTGGGTGTTTGAGGTGTGACTGGCTGGGAAGGGGTGCCTGGGAGCATATTTTTTGGAAGTGTGGTGAGTTGGCAGACTTTGGGGATTCCCTGCGGACCTCTCTGTCAGAGATGCTGGATCAGCGGATTGGATTGACTGGGAAGATGATTTTTTTGAGCTATGATACAGAATTGGAATTGTCTAGGCATAGTAAAGCCTTGCTAAGTCTAATTATGATGGCTGCTAAAAAAGCAATTATTAGAAAATAGAAATCAAAGTCTAGACCAACTTTACTAGAAGTCATGACTATAGTAAGAGAGATAAAACAACTGGAATTGGGATCTTTAGAAAAGGGAAGGTGCAAACTACATTGGAAAAATGGGAATTGTGGGAACAATATATGCAGATAAGGAATGAGGTTTAAGAGGCAGGATTTGAATGAGCCATATAATGTTCAACTGACAATGACTGGACAGATTATAAGTGATGTATAATATTTGCAACTACAGTTGAGTCAATGGTGTGTGTGATGTATAATGTTTGCAATTAAAGTGGTGTCAATGTTGTTTGTTTTTCATTTATATAAATGTAGTATTACCTATGTCATATGTGATAATTTAATAAAGATGTTTATGGAAAAAAAAGAGGTGAATCTTGGCATCCATGTGGAGCACACATAATAAAGGGTTACGATCAGAGTCATAATTCTCTGTAGTGAATGGAGCTTTGTCTCCTCCATGTACTTCTAGTTTCAGAAAAAAAGTGCTAAACATTTTGCTGGCTTTCAAAGCTCAAAGAACTTAAACACTACCACAAAGACAATGTAACACATTGTCTTAGCAACAAAAAGAAAGCCAGGGGCAGATTATTAGCACAAACAGCATGCAGAAAGAAATCTGTTTTTAATTCTGCCTGCTATCTTTTGCTGTCCAGTACTGGCAGGTTTAATAGCCTAGCATGATACCTGATCTTAACTGAACCAGGAGTGCTTAACAGTTGTTAAGATTAGGTCTCATAATATAGAAGTACTTAACTGGTTTGTCTTTTTCACATCGGAGAGTAATCACTGTGCTCCAAGCACTACGTTCTTATTATGCTCTGCTCATTGATCGTGAATGTGAGTTGCTATTAGGAAGTTACTAGGTTAAAATCTACAGGTACATATTTTATATTGCATACCCTTTAAAATGAGCCCATGCTATTAAACATTAAGGATATTGCAGAAAAATTGGATCCTTAAATTTATTTGTAGTAGTAGTAGAAAAACATTAAGTTACAGGACCACTTTATTGTTTTATTTCCATAAAGCATTGATTAGACTAGGTTTAGGATATGATTCCCAGTTTTGTACATGTGCACTTTCAAAGTTATCTTAGGTTAAACAAAAAAGTTGGAGGGGTAGTTATCCACTACCCTAACATATATGCAGTTTCTCCACTTACAGAAACTCTGCCAGAATTCAGTGATGTGGAGGTACTTATCTCCTCCATAAAATTAAATGAACCCAAACTCCTTTGCATAATTGCTGTGTATAACTCACCTGGAAAAAATATATCCTCCCTTGAAGACATCCTTTACTGGATCTCTCATCCTAGATGATGTCAACATCAACTGGAGTGCTTTTACTTCAAACTGTGCTTCTTCTAACATTAGACTTAATGGCTTCAAACAGCTTATTACTTGTCCTGCTCACTACAATAAATCCCAGGACACTAGTCTCCTTCTTGACTGGATTCTGGTGTCTGATCATTTCAATTACACTGCATCAGGAACCCTTTCTTAATCCTTTAGTGATCACTGGCCTACATATGCTATCATAGGTTCATAGGGTGCTACTAGGCTAATGACCACTAGGGCCCTTACAAGCCTAGGCGAGCATTTGGGTTCTGAGTATCATAAACTTATGAGGGCATGTTAGTAGGGAGGTAACTAAGGATTAGTGTGGGTGGTATTAGTAGTTAGGATAATACTTTTCTTATTCAGAACCTCTGTCCATAAGCGACACGGGGGCTAGACTGGGAGTAAATTTCCCATCCAGTTGTCAAGGTTTTGTTTGAATAGGAAAAGAGGTGAACTCTGTTTTACATGGCTGAAGAGCTTATTTCATACTGCAAGGATCCTTTGGGATACATGTATATCTCTCCATAATGTACTGTTTATGTCACAAGTGAAGTGCAGATCCCTGGATCTAGTGTGTCTAGTACTGTTTGTTTTGCACATGTGGACCAGATCCATCAGGACTGGGTCTGAAGAAGTTCTGTAAGCCAGGCAAAGATCCCCTCTCGGCCATCTGTAGGACACTGAATACAAAGAGATAGAGTCATTAGGTAAACAGTGTAGGACAGGGCATTAATGCCCTGAATTCTCCTGGTGAAAAATCATTATGAGCATTCCAACTACTGCAAGTGTTTGGTTAGATGCCTGCCAAAGGGGGCATTGCATTCAATGACAGGTTTGATGAGGGCCAGATAGAGTGATACTATAACTTCCTTGGACCATAAGTTGATTAGTAAAAACTACAAGAAAAACCGAGCCAAGCTAGAATGTTCACTATGTGATACCTTAAACCTCCTGTAATAGAGCCCATGGTATATATGCAAATCACCTCTTAAGGACACCAGATATTTCAGCTATAGGGCTTCTGAATGTCCATGACTTTTTATCTTTTCTTTTTTAAGTCTTTGTGGATATATTCAGGCCAATAAAGCCAAATCTCACTACTGTGGAAATGCATGTTTTAGCCTTCTTATGATCTCATCAGCATAGCATAAGTGGATTATTTGGCTGTACTTCAGAAACACAGGGTCTTTACATACGGCTGATGTCCATAACCATTAAGGTGTCTGCATAATATCCCAACTAACATCCAAAACCAAAAAGTAAAATGGTTACATAGACAAATACTTAAAAAGAAAAAGTAAAACGTCATGGACATTCAGAAGTCATATAGCTGAAACACTTGGTGTCCTTAAGAGGGGATTTGCATATATCCCATGGGCCTCTATTACAGGAGGTTTAAATTATCACACAGTGAGAACTCTAGCTTGGCTCGGTTTTCCTTGTAGTTTTTACTAACTGGTTTGTCTGTGTGACCTTTTTACTTTTTGGTTTTGGATGTTAGTTGGAGTATTATGCAGACACTGTAATGATTATGGGCATCAGCTGGGTGTAAAGACCCTGTGTTTCTAAGGTATAGCCAAACAGTCCAATTATGCTGTATTGATGAGAGCTTAAGAAGCCCAAAACATCCATGTCCACACCTAGTTGGGTTTGGTTTACTGGCTTGAATGTATCCAAGAAGAATGAAAAAGTAAAAAGTCATGGATGGTTCGAAGCCATATAGCTGAAACACTTGGTGTCCTTAAGAGTTCATATGCATATATCCCATGGTCTGCTATTACAGGAGGTTTAAGGTATCACACAATGAAAATTCTAGGATGGCTAGGTTTTTCTTGTAGTTTTTATATGTCAATAAGTTAAGAAACATAAAATGATTTTCTTATTATTTTAGCTACATGACGGTCAAGGGTCAGATTGCTGTCTACATATGTTCCCAGAGCCCTTACTACTGGGTTGAGTCTTAGGAGCATTTAATCAATGGAGTAATTAACTTGGGTTGCCAGTTTCCAAAAGGACATTATAATGCATTTTTTGGCATTGAGCTTTTAGGCCATGGCTTTAACACCAGTCAGTTGTATGTGTTAAACCCATTTGCAAGATGTTGGTACCTTGTGGGGAATCTATAACAGCTCACATTTTACAGTCATCTGTGAAAATGGTATGCCAGAGACCTTGAACGTTAGTCTTGACTTCTGATAATTAGATGCCAAACAGGAGCAGGCCCAGCACAGAGCCTGGGGTACTCCACTGAAAACCAGTCTCTTGGAGGAGGTGGTATCACCAATCCTGACTTACTGGGTTCAGACTGAGAGTTAGCCTGCAATCCAGTGAGTTATGTAAGGATTTTTGCCTAGGTCAGAGAGATTGTCAACAATGGCTGTAGTGGGATTTTGTATATCAAATGCCTTAACTAGGTCAAGATATATAGTATGCACTGTTTTACCCTTGCCCATTGCCTTGCTGACTTTTCTCAAAGAAGTCTACCAGGTTAAGTAGGCATGACATTCCATTAACAAAGCCAAATTGGGATGGGTTCAGTGTCTGTAGGTTGCCAATACCCTTTTTTATCATTTCCATGATAATTTATTCTGTGGATTTGCATATTAGACTTGTTAGACTAATGGGTGTGTAGTTCCCTGGGTTGGTTGATGGTCCTCCCTTATGGAGAGGAATGACTGTTGCACTCCTCCAGTCACTTGGAACATAGCCTGCTTCAAGGCTTGATGTGGTCCTAGAAGGTCATGTTTTAGGCTGTTCAAGAGGCAAATGGGGATGTCGTCAACACTCATGGAGGTTATGTTCTTGGCTTTAGCAAGTGCTGCCATCACCTGGTCCCTGCTGATAGCTGAAGGAAATATGCTGGAGGGGATTTCAGATGGTGGAGCTGGGGGGGTAAAGTATAAGCTGAATTTGTCAGCCAGTAGATTTGCTATGTCATCCTGATCAGTGAAGTTAGTACCATTCACTACCAGTTCAGCACACTATTGTGTTTTACCTCTAAATTCTGTACATAGCTGAAGAAGACCATCTGATTGTCCTTAGCTTGCAAGGCTATCCTGACTTAATTAGACCTCTTAGTTTCTTGTTTAGTTGTATGAAAGAGAGCACTTGTCTTTAAGGGAGTTGGTTTTCCTGACTTTAGCCATGTATTTTCTTCTTTTATTATATGCCCTCTTTAGATGAGGATTCCACCAGAGGGGGTTGTTTTTCGTGTTTGTTTGGGGTTTATTTCTGGTAGGTATGGCTGCCTCTATGTTTGCATAGGGACTCTGGATAATTCTGCATAGGTAGCTCTGGTCTCAGGGGTGGGAGGAGCCTTAATAGGATATAGTTTGCCTTTGAATAGTTCCTAACTGTTACTGGTTTAGCTGGGTTTTCTGGATTGATTTTTACTTCAAATGAGACAGCTTTGAGATCTGACCTCACTAGTTCAGACATGACACTGGGGGGGGGGGGGGGTGCTCTCCTATAATGGTAAGTATCATACACAGTATGTTTGGTCCTCTGGTTGGAGTGTACACTATGTGTTCCAGAGTGGTTGTGTTAATAAAGTCCAGGAAGCATTGCACTTCTGAGTTTGAGGGGCTATTCCAAGTCTGCAGAGGGGTAGTTAAAGTCACTCATGAATAGGGTGTTTAGTTGGCTGGTGACCACCTTTAGCAGGTTTACGTAAGAGTCGTGAGACTCTAGCAGCATAGATGGTGGTGACCTATCATTAGCCATGACATGGTGAGAGACCTTATCTATGGTGCCTTCTGCAAGGATGAACCCCGTTATATCATTCTGCTTAACCAACCAGGAGGTATGTTTGTTGCTAATGTCGATCAAGGCACCTCCACCTGTGGTCCCAGTTTGTGCTGCTGTAGGTCTAAATGTGTAGAATGCACTACTTTAGCCTTGGACTTCTGCAGTACTTTCTACAGCTATCAGATGTATTACTCACCATGCCAACCCTGCACACTCTCTGCAGATAACCTTCCTACAGAATACCTTAATATCACAAAATGTAATGCTGAATCATTTCTGCCCACTCTGAACTCAGTTAACTGGGCTATTCTAAAAAACATGCCACTAGATGAGGCAGTAGAAAGGTTCGGTTCCACTTTTTGAGAATCCTAAACAGCCTTACTTCACTAAGCAGGAAAAGTCTAAAATATAACGTTGTCTTGGCTTACTAATCAGAGTAGAAGTCTTATGCCAAATAGAGATACGGCATGGAAATAGTGGCAAAAACATAAAACCCAACAAAACATAAAGCACTTTAAAGAACTTCATAAGCTTATCAAAAAGCAAGTCAAATTTAATAATAAGCAATACCATTCTAATTTCCAAAATATCCATAGAGCTAACCCAAAAATATTCTGGTCATCCATTAAACAATTTTTTTACCCAGGAACTTACAATGTCCTAAACCCTTGTCCCAATAACCCCCCTTAGAAACAGACACAAAGGTGAACTTATACTTCTTTGACAGCATAGATGCCAAACTTAAACCCTGCACACCCTCTGCAGATAGCTGTCCTGCAGAATACCTTAAAATTGCTGCTAATGCCACTGTATATTCAGTCTCCATCCTTATAAACAGGTCAGTACAGGAATCCTAAATTCCTACCACCTGGAAAAAATGCCATTGCGTCCCTCTCCGCAAAGGTGGAACTTCTAATAAGATATTTAATTTAGACCCATTACCATCTTAGCCCCCCCTCAAAATATTGGGAAAATGTGTCCATAAATAACTACTCCAGCATCTCTTAAAGTAACAGTTACTAACCAATACTCAACATGGTTTTAGACCCGCCCATAGCACAAAAACTGCCATCCTAACATTTATATATAGCATAAATAAAGACAAGGATAGTGGTAAACTTGTATCTTCCTTATTCCTAGACTTATCAAAATATTTCAACATTGTGTCTCATAAAACCTCCTACTGCAACTATGCACAATGTGTATCTCACAACCTACTCTTCAGTAGTTTAATGATTACTTGTCAGAATGCTACCAAGTAGTCAAGTTGAAATCTACCCTTCCCCCTTACCTACCTATCATTACACATGTACCACATAGCTCTATCTGTGTTCCTCTTCTGTTTAACATCTTTACAATCTTCATACGTCTATACAGCAAGCATGCACGGTATGCAGACAATTACATCCTAATCTGCCTCTTAGACAATCTAGAAAATTTAGAAATGATTACACAACATGCCTTTTTCTCTATTGAAAACTATCTTTGTAACCACAAATGACTACTTAATTCAAAGAAAACTAAACTCCTTTTACTTTCTCCAAATCACATACCCATAATGAAAATAACTTTAAGATCACATTCCTAAACAATACACTAGTTGAAGGACCACCCCATGTAAAACTGCCTTATTTTACAATATAGGACAGCCTTATGTATGACATCCACATACAGAACAATATAAAAAAATTACAAAAATCTAGGAGTACTGTATAATGCCAAAAAATCCCTACTGCATCTACCAGAGTCACTCTTGCCACTACATACCTACTCCCCTATATAGCTCTCCCATATTGACTAACCTCCAGGCCACCCTAAAATCTAAACTAGAAGGGTGTTACAACAAGGTAGCCAGATTTGCTCCTCATACAAATTTTTCTGCACTAAAAACTCTAAATTGGTTAGAATTATCACTACTCTTAACACACAAAATTATATGTAATCCCACTTTGCATGTTTCAACCTAAGTGGACTGTTTGGCTATGATTTAGAAAAAGAGGGACTTCACACCCAGCTGATATCCATAACCATTATGTTGACTGCAAAATATCCTAATGGCTAAACCATGCATGTCCATAGTTAGTGGGGTTTGGCTTAATTTGCCTGAATGTATCCACAAAGACTTAAAAAGAAAAAGTAATGAATGAAGGGATGAAAAGATTTGCATGATGGATGGATGGATAGACAGACAGACAGTCATGTAGACTGATAAATGAACAAACAATTTTTTTCCACATGGATTGTGCATAGTTTAATTAGTTGGGCAGGCTAAGTGGAGTTTGTATATAGTGACAGGTATTAACCCACCTGTTCAAACATTCTGGAACAAAAAGTACTTTTTTTAAATGGATGACCAATACAACAAGAAACTATCCCTTTAATCCACACAATGGGGATTTTAAGAGTTAAATGCAATGGTGAGACAAAGAACACATCTCCCTCACAGAAGGACACATGCTGCCAAAAAAAAAATACTGTATTATAATTTGAAACTTATTTATGTCAATGAGTAATAGTTATGTGGCTGCTAGTTTCATTATGGTGTGCTTTAGAAATCATTCATTACCTGCTTGCCCCTTTAGTCAGAACAGACTTAAAATAACAATTCTTTAAAAGTGGAAAACTGTGGTGAATGCTCATGTTTAAGAAGGACAAGTCTTTCTGAGATATGTAACAATTAAGAACAAAGCTAAAAACATCAGGGGCAGATTAGGAATGAAAAAAGAATATGAACTATAGTTCCAGACAAGTCAAGACATGAGGCTTTACAATTCAGCAAGCAGACGTTATTTTTTCCCCATTTTGTTAAAACTTATAATTCATTACGTTTGACTTACTTTCCAAAAACAGGATTCAGCTGTTTGCTTACATAGTTTTCATTGTCGGAGATTTCTTGTTCACCAAGCCTGATAAAGATATAGGGATCAGCTTTGCCATCAGGGTCTGCTGGGTGAAGATTCATTGCCTGACGACAAAACACAATAAATAAATACATATATATATATATATATATATATATATATATATATATATATATATATATATATATACAAACATACATACATACACAAATAATCACTATCAATCCCTGTAACTAGCAGTTAGTGCAGAGGATTAAAGCCATGACCTGTGAATGACCTGAATGCCAGGACTAGATTCATTCAGTCTCCACTTGCCTACTGTGCAACTCTGAACAAGTGTCTTAACCAGTTAATGTTACTGAGAAAACTGAACTGCATGTCTGGTAACAACCTAACTATGAATTTATGAAATAAAGAAGTGTATTGGTCTATCTTAAAACATTTTCAAATACTGTCTGGCAGATAGAGCAGACTGTTAACAAGTTGTTTCCTGTAGTCCAGAGTTTGGGTCTTTAAGCCTTCATTTGCCCACTGAGTAACTGTGCAAGTCACTTGTCCAGATATTGCTATGACACAATTAAGACACTGCACTAGGCTTTGCAATAGTCTAATGGCTGCATCTTCGGTAGCTACCTCACTACCTATGAATTTATAAAATGACGAAGTGTATTGGTCTCTTTTAAAACATTTTCAGGTATTGTCTGGCAGCTAGTGCAGAGGATTAAAGCTATGCACTGCTAACAAGATATTTCCTGTAGTCCAGGTTTGAGTCCTTAAGCCTCTCTTTGCCTACTGTGTAACTCTGAGCATGCCACTTAACCAGATATCACTCTGGCACAGTGAGGACATAGTGCTAGGTTTCTCAATGGTGTCCTAGCTGCATACCTAGTTGATACCTACACCCTAAATACAACATCATGTGGTCACATTCCAGTCTGCCTGCAGCCTTTGACACACACTTTATATTGTCAATTAACCACATTTGTGATTTGGTGACTCTCTTGAAAACAGGACCATGTTTTTCAATAGCCACATCTTTCCCACACTAAGTAGATCGCACCCCACCTTCTTACATAAAGTCTGTATACAAACATTAAGAGCACACAGAGATGGTACTAACAACCTACAACATTACTTGGTGCCTACCAGTTTAATGTTCAAGTTATCAAATGTTGTATAACATGACAAAAATTAAACCAAAATTCTCAAAAAAGTGCAAATTATGAAATATAGCACAGGCTGCATCAGCCATCAGCTATCAATGCTCTAAGTGACTTCAGCTATGATGAATATTATCAAACTGGGAAACCTTAACCTGGTATGTTACATCAATAGAACCTGCTGGAGGGACAGATTTGTCTCCCAGAGGCTACCATACCTTTGTAGCAGACTCCCACATCATGTCAAACGTTCTACCTCATTGACCCTCTTCAGATGCAATCTGGACAATTGGATGGGTAACCATAAATTCACCCTGGGGGGTCTACCTGTGTCCTTCTTGGACAGGGGGAATAGGTACTGATATTGAAAATAAGGGTAGAACGTGGCTAAGCCTGTAAGGGCCCTAGGGCCAGTAGCCTAGTAACTTCCTATGTTCCTATGATCCTATGATTACATTTGTCACATATACAGTTTTGAATGGATGAAACTGCCAGTTTAAAGCAATAAGACAATTAATTTAACTCATTGGAGCCTTAAGGCAGATAACAGCAAACCTAAATAAACTAATATGCATTCCATAAACCCTGCTATGTTTAAATCAGAAATACCTCACAATTCAGCAATAATGAATCACCTGTAATCATACAGAGTTACTGTGTGTTGAATGTCATGAAGCTTGTCACATAAGCTTCAAATAATCATTTCATGCACTTTCAAAGAGCTGTTTCATCTGTTACATTCGTTTTGTTGTGGAATATCACACATTGCACCTAAACAAAATTTGATTGTAACCTAATTGGTGTGTCAGATATTTATTTCCACTATAAATGAGGTGCAGCCTATCACAGCTGAAGGTCACCAGGTCACAAAGTCGTCCCTCATTATAACAGCTGAAGTGGTGCAATCAGTATAATCACTCTAAATACATTTAAATATTTTCCCTTTGAAAATTCATATTTACCTCACTGAGGTCAGTATTTCTCCGCAAAATAGGTTGATATGTAGCTGATATCAAAGATTTATTGTCTGATATGATGATTTTATTTTGCTAATAGAGTTCTTCCGAGGTGATTTACACCTGCATGAATAATAACCTGGGTAAAATATGACTGTTTATTCCAAAGTATGTTTAACTTCCAGTGAGTGCTTCAATATTATGCTTGGGAGGGAGCTAACAATGACCCTAACTTTATTCAAATGTGGAAGTGGACATATTAATAATCTAAGTATAGACTCTCCAATAATGAAGGGAGCTGTTCTGAAGCACTGTTTTTAATGTACAGTAGTTATCTCTAAATAAAAGTGCTGCAAACAAGTAAGCCGCTGGGCCCCTCTCTGCAGTGTCCACCTTCTTAACAACTGATGATGTTGTGTATTATGTGATTGATGGAAGTCTGGAATGCAAAACTCTTGATAGGAGAAGGTAAGATCTTGCAGGATAACCATTGCACAGATTTATACTGGTTTCAGTGTTGCGTACTATTGCATTTCCCAAATGCTCTGATACTGAGGCTGACTCCACAGTTTAAATTTTTGGTATCATATTCATAGGTGTCCTTGTGAGGTGCGAGGACTGGCTGTAGAAATTATATTATAGTATTTGTGTTGTCAGTGTCATTGGTAGATGAAAAACTTTCTGATTCTTAACGATGAAGAAGGGCAAACAGATGAGGCTGAACAAACAGAATGAGTAACACTTGTATCAGAGTTGATATCCTCATAGGCTTTTTAAAGGACAAAGTACTGATTTTTCTTCATTAACTATGAAACTGAGGTATTGCAGAAAAAATTATTTAAAGATATAGCAGCAAGTGTCATTTGTTGCATTAGATGGTATCACACTTCTAACTAAGAGCTCTCAAAAAGATTTTCTTTTCATTCCTTTAGAAGCTGGAAAGTATGTAATCCTATACATGGATGTATTGTGGTATCTTGCTGTAAGAACATTTTGGAAGTGTGTGATATGTAGTACTATAATTCAGAAACACACTTCCGCAGGATAATATTTCTTGTATGACTTTCACACTTTATTTATTTATTTACTGACATTTGATTACCAGGAAAGTCTAACTAGGTAGGAGTTCAATTTTTGTGGAGGCCCAGGGAGAAAAGCTTCAAAGTATTATTTATTTTATTTATTTATTTTACATTTGTTACCTGGGAAAAATCCAACTGGACCAGGTCCATTTTCAGTGGATGCCCAGGGAGAAAAGCTTCATGTTTGACAAGAAGAAAACAAAACAAAAACAATACAATGTGATTAAGTACAAAAAATACAAATATTTAGAGGTAGACATATATAAGTATCTATCACAGTAATTCAAATAGGGTTACATGAATATAACAATATCTTACAATATCTGTAGACAAAAATATTACAAAAGAATGGTACTGACTACATTTGCTATTTTAATTGACTGTTTACATTTCCTAGTGAGTGTACACTGAAAGAGGTAGCAAACCAGTGTGGCTTAATTGGAAGTGAGTATATGTAAGTGTGTAGGCACAGGTGTAGATAATAGAGTGTTGTGGAGGAGGAGAGAAGATATACTAATTTTCAAGTGATACATGGACAGATCCAGCTTTTCCTGAGATGTGGTTTTAATAGTCTTTTAAAGTTAAAGTTTGTTGTTGCAGAGGATATATTAGTGGGAAGGTTGTTCCATTTTTTAGCTATGATGTGGGAGAAGAGGGCTTTGCCTGCAGTGATTTTTGCAGATGTGATACTGAGGAGAGGTTTGTTTGATGAATGGAGAGGGCGACTGGAAGAGTAGGAGGTTAGTAGCTGTTGTAGGGCTGGGGTTTTCTCTGGGTAGTTTATGATGTTGAAGGCATAAGTGAGATGTAAGTAAGATAGTAGGTGTGGGAATTCTAGCCATTGTAATTGTTTTAGTACTTGGCAGTGATGTGTTCTGAAAGGGGAGTTGTTGATAAATTTGGCTATTTTATTATAGCATGACTCCAGTTTGTCCAGGAGTCATTTTTTAATATGTGTCAGGATTGGAGCAGCGTAGGTAAGTGTTGATAGGAGTTGAGTTTGAGCTAGAGTGAGTCTTGCTTTGTCTGTGAGGAAGTTTTTGTGTCTATAAAGGGTTCCCATTTTTTTATGAACTTTCTGGATAGTTTGAGCTATGTGTAGATCAAAGGATAGGTTATGTCTATTTCTATCCCTAGGAGCTTTGCGTGGGTGGATGGGGAAATGATAGTTCAGTTTTTTGATAAGATAGAGAAAGCAGTGGGAGTAGTTTTAGTTTTGTTAGGGCTAAACAAGAGAAGTTTTGTTTTGTTGGGGTTTAGGATAAGTTGGATGGCTGTGATCCAAGTTTCAATGGCAGAGAATGATTCTCGGGCTTTCTCTTGCAAGGTGTTGACAGATGGGGCTGCACAGATGAGTGTAGAATCATCTGCGTACTGTATTAGTGAGGCTTGTTTGGAGGCGGAGTATAAACTGTAAAAATAGTGAGGAGAAGTGGGCCTAATATTGAGCCTTGTGGTACCCCTATGGAGTTAGGGAGAGGGGGGATAGTTGATTTTGCCATTGCACAGATTGTTTTCTGTCCAATAAGTAACTTTTGAACCAGGAGATAGTGGGAGAAATAAAGGATAGTGAGTGGAGAGCATCCAATAGTTTAGGATGTGAGACCATGTCAAATGCCTTTGACAGGTCCAAAAAGATAGCAGATACATAATTATTGTTGTTTCTATGATAGTTAACCTGATTGGTAAAGGAGAGAAGGGCAGAGGTTGTACTATGGTGATGCCAGAATCCGTGTTGGGTGGAGGAGAGAAGATTGTTTGTTTTCAAGTATTGCATGGCTTGGAAATGTATGCATTTCTCTAAGAGCTTGGTTAAGTGGGATAGCATACCAGCACTACCAGGTTATACCTCATACCATGCTTTTCGGCCCCAAAACTTGGACCGAACCACAAAAGGAGGGGGAGTATCAATATTCGTCAAAGATACCCACACCTCCAGGTTGGTGGCACAGCACGAAGCATCAGAGACTATCCATGTGCAACTAACTGTGGGTAAAACTGCCTTCCAGTTTATAGCCTGCTACAGACCACCCTCCCAAACACAGGAACCCCACTTGGCCTTCCTGAGAATACTGGAAAATATGAAGGTCTCACCAAACACCATTATAGTGGGCGACTTCAACTACCCAAACATAGACTGGGAGCATTACTCTAGCTCCAACACCCTAGCCCAAAGGTTCCTAGAATTTATAAACTCAAATGCTATGGAACAACTTGTTACCACTCCCACAAGAGGGGAAAACATACTGGACCTGATCATCACCAACATGGGGACACTATGCTCCAGACCAGAAGTGTATCCCTCACTGGTAAGATCAGACCATAAACTAATCTCACTGGATATTCACATCCCGACCCCACCCCCTGCCCAGAAAACCACAGTGAAAAACTTCTCTAAAGCAAATTTCACACGCCTCAAAACCGAGGCGAAATCCTTCAAAGCCCCGGGCCTGTGGAAAATACGGCCCAGACCGCAGAATCCTTTATAAACGCATTCTATGAACACCTTCAGGAATGCATGGATCATGCAATCCCAAATAAAACCAAGACCCAATCCTCCAAAGGCAGACGTCCTGTCTGGTGGACCCCAGCCATAAACAAACTATGCAATAGAAGGAGGAAGCTACTACATGATAGAGCAAAATCCCAAAAGGGAAGGCATCTCTGATCAGTGTTCGCAAAAAACTACGGGCACTCATAAAATCGTCTAAGGCCAGCTTCGAGAGAAAAATTGCACAGGACACTAAGGATAATCACAAGTCTTTCTTTAGTTATGTTAGGAACCTGGGTGGGAATTCCCAGATATGCTCAGAATTAGTCCAAAATGACAAAAAATACACAGAGCCCACAGACATTGCCAACATCCTAGCTGACAGGTTCAGTGCAAACTTCTCCCCCCTCTCCCCACCAAAACGGCAAATATCTATCCCAACAGAGTGCTGCCCCCCTGACATCTCAGATGCTCAGGTAAGAGCCGCGCTCTCCAAAGCAAAAAACACAGCATCAATGGGACCAGATGGTGTCCCGGGCTGCGTCCTACATGAACTCCAAGAAGAGCTAAACCCAAACATAAAACTACTGTTCAATCTTAGCCTTACTACAGGATATGTACCCAAAGAGTGGCGTACAGCAACAGTGGTCCCTCTCCACAAAGGTGGTTTCTCAATGGATCCTGGAAACTATCGCCCCATAAGTCTGACTAGCTTGGTCTGCAAAGCTATAGAAAGGATCATCATGGACCTCATAAATAAAGATATTGAGGACCTACGGACACTGGATCCTACCCAGTTTGGCTTTGTTAAGGGCAGATCCTGCCTCTTAAACCTGGTCGATTTCTTTGAAACAGTCACCAAGGCCATTGACGAGGGGAAGGTGGTCCACACAGCCTACCTGGACCTCGCAAAAGTCTTCGATACAATACCCCACTCGGGCATTATAGATAAGCTCACCAGCTTAAATATAAACCCCTATGTCACTAGATGGGTTGCAAACTGGCTCAAGGACAGAACCCACATGGTTAGAATTGCTGGAGCCATGTCAGACTCCAAACCAGTTACAAGTGGCGTCCCACAAGGCTCAGTCCTGGGACCTCTCTTGTTCGGTATATATTTCTCGGCGGTACAGGCCAACACGGAAGGACTGTGGCTGACCAAGTTCGCAATTGACTGCAAACTGGGCGCCATAATCAGCTCTCCAGCAGACACAAGCATCCTCCAAAAGGGCCTCATAGAAACAGACAACTGGTGCCAGAGCCATGGCCTCAAGCTAAACGCCAAAAAGTGTATAGTCATCCCCTTTGGCAAAAACAAAGTGCCCACAAATTACCACATAGGTGTATAGTCATCCCCTTTGGCAAAAACAAAGTGCCCACAAATTACCACATAGGTGTATAGTCATCCCCTTTGGCAAAAACAAAGTGCCCACAAATTACCACATAGGTGGTAATCCATTAAGTACAGAAGAAGTCATTAGGGACCTGGGGACCCAAGTTGATAGCAATCTCTCATTTGACAACCACGTGGCCAAAGTGGTTAGAAAAACATTTTATATAGCCCACCTAATCATGAAGGGATTCACATCTAGATCAGGGGAGGTCATCGTACCTCTTTACTCATCCCTCATCAGGCCCATAATTGAGTACAATGCCCCTTTTGGGATGTACCTTACCAGACACCTGCAGCAACTGGAAAGACACCAAAAGTACCTCACCAAGAGGATCAAAGGGCTCAAACAGATGCCATATGCTGCCCGGTTAAAGAAACTCCAGCTCTACTCAGTGGCATACCGCCTGCTCAGAGGCGATCTGTGCCTGACGTATAAAGCCATGTCCAACCTGGAATTAATGGACATGCTGCACCTCAGAAAATCCAAATCCCATCGAGCTACGCTCGAGAGACTTGAACCTCAGCACTGAAATAAATAGGACATGCTGGAGGGACAGATTCATAACCCAGAGGCTCCCTTCACTCTGGAATAAAATCCCAGTCCAGGTTAGGCAGAGTCCCACATTGACTCTCTTCAAGAGGAATCTTGATGAGTGGATGGGAGATCGTAGGTTTACCCCGGCTATCACTTCTGTGTCACTGTTAGACAGAGGCACAGTATACTAACCTCAAAAAAAGGCATAGCAAAATTAATTTAAAATGGGTGGCGAAAGCCAAACACACTCTGGCTAGGCTTATAAATGCCCTAGGGCGGATAGCCTAGTATGAACCTATGAACCTATAGCTATAGGCCAATAGTTGGAAAAGTCATAAGATTTTCCACCTTTATGCAGAGGTATAATGTAAGATATTTTCCATAGTTGAGGTACATAGGCTTCTTGAATGGACTTGTTTATTAGGATTGAGACTGGGTAGGATAGGGAGTCAGCTGCAATTTTTAGGAATTTTGCAGGTATTCTGTCTGCTGCAAGAGTAGTAGGTTTTAGGGTGTGGAGGAGTTGTTTGATTTTAGATGTAGGGACAGGTGAGAGAGAGAAAGATGGAAGATTAGTAGTGCTACAGGGAGGGATTCCTGCAGTTGTGGCTGATAAGTTGTTAGAGTTATGTATTTGGTTGGACAGAGTTTGGACTGAGTTTATGAAATAACAGTTAAACTGGGAAGCTATATCATATATATTAACAAAATATTTTAAATATAATACAAAAAACAAATACAGTTTAATCAAACTAAGTTAGATATATATGAAAACATTAGTTAAGAATAGATACAAGTTATATAACCATGATTTAATAGTTAGAGAAATTTTTGCCAGTTTATACAGAAATTACAGGTAACTTTGTATAATACAATCAGGAATTGCAATACAAAGTAAGAGAAAAGCAGACTTATGATATATTTAGAATGACAGCTAGAGAAGAGAAATTGATAGAAGTAAGGATGTCAGTGAAGAAGGGAGAGTAAGGAGATGTTAGGTATGACTAGGTATTTGTTCACAGTTAGGGACATAGCTTATCCTCGTGTTGAGAAAGAAGAGAGCCAGTGTTGGGCTAATAAATCTCTCAGAATGGTTTTGTAGGACAGAAGGGAGGATATTAACCTGATGGATAGATATTAAGCATTCCAGGCCTTAGCAACATGGTAAAAGTGCAGCCAATGCCCAGCAGAGCTGATTGGTTTGTGGAAAGACAGGAATTTATGGTCATTGGATCCTAGTGACCAACTAGGAGCATAGGCTCATAGGTTCATAGGTATGTACTAGGCTATCGGCCCAAGGGACCTACGTAAGCCTAGCCAGCAAGGTTCCATGGCTTACGCCACCCAAGAAAGTTATTTTCCTGTGCCACTGTCGAGCAGACACAGAAGTGATTCCCGGGGTGTATTTCCTATTTCCCATCCACTCATCAAGATTTTTCTTGAAGAGTGCTAATGAAGAACTTTGCTTGACATAGATGGGTAGCTTGTTCCAGAGTATAGGAAGTCTCTGGGACAGGAATATATCCCTCCAGCGTGTCCTGTTTATTGTGGCGACAAGGTTTAGGTCCCTAGAGCTTATACCTCGGAGGGATTGAGATTTCTTTAGGTGTAGCATGTCCAACAGCTCTGAGTTTGACATAGCTTTATATGTTAGGCAGAGATCACCTCAGAGTAGGTGATATGCTACAGAGTAAAGCTGGAGTTTTTTGAGGCGGTAAGTGTAGGGCATTTGTTTGAGGCCAGTAATCCTCTTTGTGAGGTACTTCTGTGGCCTTTCCAGTTGCTGCAGATGTTTTGTGAGGTACATTTCAAAAGGGCGTTATATTCTATAATGGGTCTAATGAGTGACGAGTAGAGGGGAACAATGACCTCTTTTTTCCTGGATAAGAACCCTTTTATGATGAGGTGTGCCACATAGAAGAACTTCCTGACAACTGTGGTGATGTGACTATCAAAGAAGAGACTACTGTCCACCTTGGTCCCAAGGTTTCTTATCACGCAGTCGGTGTTAAGTAGATTGCTGCCGATGTTGTAGTTCATGGGTACAGAGTTTTTACCAAAGGCGATGACACTGCACTTTTTGATATTGAGCTTGAGGCCATGGCTCTGACACCAGGCATCTGTCTCAGTGAAGCTCTTCTGTAGGATGTCCACATCATTTGGGGGCTTGACTATGGCTCCTAGTTTGCAGTCATCTGCGAACTTCATTAGCCAGAGGCCTTCTGTGTTAGCCTGTACTTCAGAGAAGTAGATACCAAACAGGAGAGGTCCCAGGACGAAACCCTGTGGTACTCCACTTGTCACTGCTTTGAGGTCAGATTTGGAGTCTGCAACTTTTACAGTGTGGGTTCTGTCAGTGAGCCAGTTGGAAACCCATCTTGTGATGTAGGGATTTATACCTAGTTTAGTGAATTTAGCTATAATTCCAGAATGGGGGATGGTGTCGAAAGCCTTGGTGAGGTCATGTAAGTGCTTATAGAGTGCATTTGTGTAGGATTCATACATACATAGTTCAGTAGAATGTTATTTAGTGTTGGATAATCAGATGTATTCTGGATAATTTTATAGGTAGTAAGAAGCTGAGTATATGTCAGTTCATGGGGAAGTTCTAATGAATTTAGGCTTTTTAGTGATAAAGAATGTTGCCTGTTATTACAGTGCCTAATGCATGAACTATTTTATGATGGATATGTGTTATTAGTGTACTGTGTGAGTTCATGGGAGAGCAGTCCTGTTGTACAAGCCATTATGTTATACATATTGGCTTATTTCTCTGGTACTGGACTCTTTCTTTTAAGGGACATTTTGGTATGCAGTTTCATGTGAGCTGTCAAGGTTGCTTTTTGTAGACTGAGTATCCTTTTTTTCACATACCAGGATATTATGCAGATACATGAATAACGCTAGTGACACAGGGGCTCTCTCTTAGCATGTACATGTGCTGTGTGGCTGTGTTCAAACCTATGCTGCACTATTAGCACATTACATCCTTTACTGTAGTATCTGTGCATCACTGCTGAATCATGTCTCAAGCACCGTCAGTTCATTTATTGGTGAAGGCTAGTAATATTTATATGAACTGATGCATCATTATAAAATGAATACAAAAACAGTCTGATTAGGCAACAAACTCCAAACTAAGAATGTTGAAGTGGTAACTACCCACAGTGAATGCACTACTTTTGTAAACTCAGTAAAGAGTCCACAAACAAATCAGTATGATGCATTGCACAGAACACTGGGGTGTTTTCTGAAGCATCGGGCTGTAGTGACAGCATTCACCTTAAATAATAAGTCTATAGCTAAAACATTATCTGACACTGCCCCAACAGCAGACTTCATCAGGCTGTAGTGACAGCATTTACCTTAAGTAATAAGTATATAGCTAAAACATTATCTGACACTGTTCCAACAGCGGACTTCCTGGAGATGTGTAAATAACTGAGGTTGAACCTGAAATACCGTAATGTGCACTTCTGGCTACAGGTATCAGCAGGACAATAACAAGCTACTGGCCATTTTAAATCTGGTTAAGAACAAATGATTATTTCTTATCCAGACTTGACATGTCAAGTTAGCCCACCCTGCCACACAGCACCACAGACCACTGCTATAGTCCTGCTTTGGAACTAGTGCCCAAGATGAGTTTGACTGTTGCACAGTATTCATGGAAACATTACACTGTAAGACCAGCTGAAGCTGTTACCATTATGCTGAGGAGCTTCTGTTGAGGACTTCATTACTGCAAAATATAAACTATTGTTACATATGACTTTGACAACTTATTCCTGACATCGGTCCTGATACAAAATTGAACTTGGTTGTACTACTCCGGCTCAAAATTAATCACATTTTGAACTTCTACAGATTCCTTTACAGGAGGAGAGGATCAGACAAATTGGCACTGCTGCTGACACCGATAACATGCAATGACTTTTTTGACAATTTTATGTCTTTATAGTGACCCACCAGTGCTCTGTGCAAAAATATGCCACCAGCATTGTGGAGCTGTACTGCCACAGGATACATACCTAACACTCAATGCACTGAAATTATGTTTTTTTTTTCAGCCAAAATCTGTACCCTAATATGTGTTTTTATGAAATCTACTGTCTTTAATTATATCGGTAAAGATTCAGTTAATTAGCTTTATGAGTTACCGAGATTAGCAAAATAATCCTCAGCCTCCATAAAGCTTGTTATAATACAAAACTGGAATCATTTTGGTAAGCAAATTCACACTGCAATTATGTTACTCAGATTTCTTTTCTAGTTTGAACAGGCCACCATGTTAACAAGCTCACATTCTTCACAGTTTTGTTAACTTGATGACACTACCATCCAGCCATCTATCTAGTTTCTAAATGGCTTATCCTTACTGCAATGTTGCAGTAGTGGCAAACTGAATACTACAGACTAGATTTTCTTGTCTCCAAGAACAGACCCAGCACCTCTTTATGTTGGCAAGGTGTTCTTACACAAGGTAAGACATATAAATTCTACAGTGTGTAATGGGTCTATCCTTGGGCTTCTTGTTAGTGTTTTGTGCCCTGTATACCTTCTGTGGAAAGCACCCAGTGACCATCCTCACTAGAGCATAAACCACTTCAGTTGGCTACTTCCAAACTTGAGAAGCAGGGTCTGTAGTCCAGGATCTTCCAGCACTGCTGAGCACTTCACTCTGTCAAGGAGATTAAGCCAAGTAATTCTACAAGCGTACCTTATTTTCACTGCTAGCATCTGTGATCTCATCTTTTCAGTAAGTACTCAAAGCTAAAGATGATAGATAAGGACCGGGCCATTGGCTGATTGATAAACTGAGAGCCTCTTCAAAGAACACAGCTCTTACTTTAACACCACAGCTCAGTAGCACTGCAGTACTGTTTCAGATACATCGTCACTTTGTCAATCTTCAAATCTTATGCATGTGCATGCGTGTGTGTGTGTGTGTGTGTGTGTGTGTGTGTGTGTGTGTGTGTAACTTAGTTAGCAATTTCTTTATATTTAGAACTGTTTTAGATATTTTTATTACATAACTACAAAAAGCCTTTCTGTACATATGAGGCATTTTAGAAGTCTAGAGAGCAAAACTGATCCATCTTCTAAGTGCATTAAGGAAGTTGATGGTGTTGGAGGTTGTATGATCAGCTGGGTGGAGAAAAGCACTTGGCCTTCATTTTCATGTCTTATGCATAGGGACATATAGTTGATACACAAAATACAGCACCTTCACATACTTTAATGCTTAGACATTTACTGCTTATATCAAGTTGTCAGCATGGTCACTGATCTGCATGTATTTCCATGATGACAGTGCATTTTTGGCTGTATAGGGGTTGACAGATAAACTGGATAGATTCTGGTGTTACAGGTAAATGTTGCTGCCTTATTCCTATATCTAGTACTTCAGTGGATATACTTCTTAAGCTTTCATGTGATGGTGTCATGAAGAAAAAGTTAAATTTACAGAATCATGCTGGCAAGTTGCAGTGTATATATGCTGAGTGCCTAAACCTATGCACCATAGCCATATCAAGGACGGCCCTGGAGCCATGGTGGCACCTAACACCCATGTCTGTCCATAATGATGGCTGTGTTTAGCTCAGAATCAATGCATATTTCAGATGTCATATGTACTGGGGACACAGATGCAGCCCATGAGGAGCTCAGAGGTGCAAAATATCCATCATGTCCTAGTTAGGCAGTATGCTCAACCTGTACATCTGCAGGTACTCCTATAATGGTGGAAGTGTTTAACCCCTTCTGCTGTCATGTTGCAGACAGTGTCAATGTATCATCATACCATGCCACTTGCAGGTTGTCACCATCATCAGCCACAGGTGGCTCACTGACATCAGCCGTCTGTTGTCCTGTTGTGATACACTTCCTACCACTGGAACTCGTAAAAGTGGGAATGCATATAAAATTGCTGGCAAACCACACACATATGTCTCTATATCATCCTATGGCATGTGTGTGACTACTCATTGAAATATTGTATAGTTTGCCATACTGTGACATAAAGAGGATAAACCATGGATTAGTGGCTCAGACATCTGTGGTGCAGCAAGAGAAAGATGGAGGGAGGGCATATGCACGGATGCTCTTTATGCTGGATCTCTGTAGGAGCTGAGATGCACAAGAGGAATGCTGTTCTAATTGGGAATAGATTATGGACATTTCCCAGGTATCTCTAGAGGAGAAGACACAATGCCACACATCAGTCTTGACCAACTACCTATTGGACATTGTATGCATGTGTGGGATGGGTAGCTGGAAGCTAGAGGCTAAGGTAAAAAAAAAAAAAAATTGGCCCCTTGATCTCCACAGCAGAATTGAACAGCATGCATCAGAGTAAGTCTAGGGGCACTCAGAATACTCTCTTATACCCAGTGGATGAGGAAAGGCTCTGGTAACAGCTTATGGTCAGCAGTAAAGTGCAGTGCAATGCCAAAAAAAAAAAAACAGCATATGTTGGCAGACATACCTAGTCATGCAGTTTGCTGCAGTTGCATACCTGAGGTGCCTGGAAGGACAGACATGCAGGTGGACTTTGTGCAATCTTTCCTTTCAACCATGCAGTCGCATGTCTTATAATGTAGTGTACTGTTATGGGCACTATTACAATGTTGCTTCACCTTCTGATACATAGATGGTTGGAACCAACCCAGTTCTCACATCCAAGCTAAGACTAGGCATGCATGGCTACTCTCACTGATCAGTGAACAGCACCAAAATCTCTTCAACCTCCAAAAATTGTTCCATTGTTGGTGGTCCAACATCTGTGATAGACCTAAAAGTCACAATGTAGGTAAGCACTTTCGCAGTTGCCTGCTTCCTCAGACCTTAATACAAAGAAGCCAATGATACCAATTTAATTAATGAGGCAGATTCCTTTTCCTAAGAACAGGTTTTAAAGAGACGGCACTGTTCAGACCTGGAGGGGCATATGCTTTAAAATCAATTATCCACCTGAGTTCCACACATTCTGTTACATTACTCACATCACCTTTTCTTAAATTTTCTAAGATTTTTTGTAGCACTAAGAATTTAAAACTATGGTTGTCTCCTGTTTCTAATCCATGCTTTGCCAGTGCATTAGTCAGTTTCTTATTACGTATATGATTAAGGTGTTCCAGTACCTTCTCCTTCAACATACGATTAGTAGTGGTACACACTTTGTTTTGCTTAGTCAAAAAGTTAAAAGATTTTTTATAATAGAATCTGATAGCATTTTAATGCCATTATTACCTCATATATGGGTAAATATCAGATCCCTAGAATGGACATAGTTTATAACCAAGAAAGAGAATATATATATATATATATATATATATATATGGTTCTACCTGACTTCGTCGACAGCGCAGAAGACCGACAACGGAATCCGGAGCTCCAGAACATCGACAATGCAGAAGACCGACACGACGGATGACAACACCGACGCCGAGGATGCCGACATGGGAAAAGGCTGTGTGAGTATGCGGTAGTGACGGACGTTAGGGTGCGAGTCAGGTAAGTGTGGATATTGACGGTCTGTGGGGATAGGGGTGGGTTAAGTGAGTTAGGGTTAGGGAGCGATAGGGGTGGGTTAAGTGAGTTAGGGTTAGGGAGGCGATAGGGGTGGGTTAAGTGAGTTAGGGTTAGGGAGCGATAGGGGTGGGTTAAGTGAGTTAGGGTGCGATAGGGGTGGGTTAAGTGAGTTAGGGTTAGGGAGCGGGTTAGGTACGTGTGCGATAGTGACGGACCTTAGGGTTAGGGTAAGGTTTAGTGTGGGTTTGTAAGGATTTTGGTGTGCTTGTGTTGTGTGTGTGGTTTGTGGAATGGGGATGTGTTTTGTTTTTTATTGTTGTTATTGTGGTGTGTGCAGTGTATGGGGTTTCGTGTTTGTGTACCGTCGGTTATTTCGTTGTCGGGTATGTGAGGTTTCGTGTTAATGGACTGTCGATTATGTGGTGTCGGTGATGTCGTTGTCGGTGTTGTGTGGTTTCGACTATGTCAGGTAGAACCATATATATATATATATATATATATGATGCTTCCATTTGGAATGGACAGATATTCATATGTGTGTGTGTGCGCGCGTGTGTGTGTGTGTGTGTGTGTGTGTGTGTGTGTGTGTGTGTGTGTGTGTGTGTGTGTGTGTGTGTGTGTGTGTGTGTGTGTGTGTGTGTGTGTGTGTGTGTGTCTGTGTGTGTGTACCAAAAATGAGAGGATAGAGTTAGTGCTTATTCCAAGTGGGTGAAAAGGGAGCTTGCTAGTCATTGGAAGGAAGTAGGGCCATATCTGATGGAAAATAGGAGAAAGGTTGGCTGAGTCAGAAGGTTGAGAGGGCAGATTAAAGATGAGGAGATACTTGGCTGTCTGAGCAGGATCATGGGATGAAGCTCAGGGGAAAGAAGAAAGTAGTGAGGTGGGAATGGAAGTGATTGCAGTAATAGAGGAATCATGTATGGACAACAAGTAGGCTGGGCAGAATTGGAAAAGTGGGTTTGGGGCAGGGCAGAAAGGTTAAGACTCCAGGCTGTTTAGGCGAAGATGATAATCTGGTTTGGAGATGCCACTGAATGTCATGCAGTGTCATAAATTAATCTGGGGACTAACTGTGCTACAGCAGAGTTATATTAATATGTTGTAGGGTATTTTTGTCTAAGATAAGTTAGTTAAAAGGATGGGGTTGCTATGTTCCTGATAATGCAAATACCAAACATAGGGTCATAATCCTGGATTAATTTAAATTGGGGTATGTATATATAGTTAATTATGGAAGTGTGTGCATTTTATTAGACTGCAATACTCTGCTGTACAGTGGAGAGGACATGTTATTAAATGTTGTGTTTTAATCAAGTTCATTATGTATTTTATGTAAAACCAATAAAAATCTCTTGCAGTGACAATGTAAAAGCCAGCACCAAGTTTGATGGTAATTCCTAGCTGTATAATCATGTTTCTACTGATAAAAGATGTCTCTGACTGTGAGTGTAACTTGTAAGGAAGAGCTCACAGTGATAATTTTCAGAGAGGTCACTATCATGAAGAGCTGCACAACTTGTCAGATATGTATTAACCAGTGGATTGTGCCAGTAGCCTGAGTTAAGAGACACATATTTAAAGACAGGCATAGCAACGAGAGGGCTAGGCTGCTCTCTGGCAATCAGTGTACAGTTGGGCATGTGACTTATCTAGCTCACATATATGATATAGCACCATATAAGGCCCACCAGACAGAACAATGTGAGTGAACACAATAAAGTCCCTGTTCATTGTCCACATGGATGAAAGAATGGCAAAGAAAGCAAGCAGAGGTAAAAACACAAGGGGAAAACATAAGGTGCAAAAGGTGATGGGGAAGGAGGGCATTTGTTATGGAAAGTGCCCCTTTTATAATATTTAATAAAAAAGAATAGGTAGGAGAGGTAGTGAGTAATGATATACACACAGAAGATGGGGAACACAGTGGATGATGGACACAGACATATAGAAGGTGTACAAATGGTGATGCAGAGGGTAAGACAGCAAAGAATGGGGAATAATACATAAGGGAGGGAAAACACCATTAGAGGATTAAAGGGTCCTGGCAGTAGCATAGCTAGAGTGGGGTGAGGGGGGCAGCTGCATCGGGTGCAAGGTGTTGGGGGCATCTGACCTCCAAAGCAATACCAGCTTTAAAAAGTCAGTATTGCATTTGCAGTCAAACCTAAGTCCTGTAGTGTTTTGTGTGTGCTCTAAACTGTAGCATTGTAGTAAGCAGTTTGCTACAGTTTAAAAGTAAAAAAAGATATATATCATTTATTATTTTAACTAAAACTTGAGAGCTGAAGAATTCCATGCAGACAGGGTATAAACTGCAGCAAACTGTTTGCTACATTTTATAAGAAGATTTTTTTTTGTAAGTAAAACATGAGCACATAGCACTCCATACAGGCAGGATATAAACTGTAGAAATAGTTTGTTACAGGTTATTAGAACAAATGTTTTTTTTTTTTTTTTTTAAGTAAAACATGAGTGCCTACAGCTCTGTACAGGCTTATATAAAATAACAACTGTTTGCTACATTTGTAGCAAGCAGTATTTTACAGTTTATAACAAAAAGATTTTTTTTAATAAAATGGAAGTGGATTAGGGTCAGGGTACAGAAACAGGACTTGAATGGCTAGGCATGGGGTGGGGGACATGTTGTGCTATTTCTATTGGCTACTTGACTGGTGTGCCAATAGAAGGCATGGCTGTTTTTTTTTTTGGGGGGGGGGTCCATAAAAAGTTACAATGTAGCGATTGGCGTAATACAGTAAAGTACTTTTCTGGTGTTTTTTTCTTTATTTTATGCTGTTCACTTGAATAGCTGGGGAGGGACATTGGTTCATGGTGCCAGCGCAAGTTATTGGCTGAGCCAGCTGCACTTCTGGGTCCTGGCATGCTTGGATGCCCACAGGGAAACAAACTCAGTCATCAGTCAGCTGGGTGG
>NC_056732.1:77925971-77995971 GCF_019279795.1 Protopterus annectens | reverse complement strand
TGTAGAATGACACTGCTTCTGAGCAAGCTAGGCTAGAAAGAATATTTGTGCTGTGTATTGTTTCAGACATTATGTTGCAACTGTTTAATGAAACTCAAGATAAAGCAAAGGTCTGCTTTGTTTGTTAAAGGTGTAGTTGTAAACAAATGAGTATTATCAGACATTGCTTGATTAAGATCAAAATAAGAGACTTGTAAAAACAGACAGACACTATGTTTGTGACATTGTTTATAACAAATTCTGTATGAATAGACTGCTGCTGAATGTATTTGACTTGTTGAATGTAAAAAGTAATTAGGTAATTGTCACAAAATGAGTACTTGCTAGAGGTGTGACAATCTGAGCTCACTCAAGTGATGAAAGAACAGATTATTGTGTGATATTTCTGTCAGTTTAGAAAGTAAGAATTAAGACATGATGAATATTCCAAAATGTACCACCTAAGCTGAGGAATGATATATATCTATATCTATGGTTTACTATTCAAACCTTAAAATTGCATCTATCAATCGGCCTTAATGTCAAACCAATATCTTGAAAATTGCAACAGCGAACAAGCAGGAAATTGAAACTGAATACATCGACTCCTTTAGTTCGATGTATTCAACATAGCAGGAGGTGATGTCAGTCACACAAGCTATGCACCGTCATGTACTGTTAGGGTTGCCACCTATTCAAATGCCCAAAGTGGGACTTTCTTTGTAGAAACATGAGATTTTGCAAGACAAACCATACCCAAGGCCAGTGCAAAGGACAGAACATCTCTTTTTGCCAAAATAAAAGCTTATTTTTATAGCATTTACGTTGTTTATGCTATTTCATATAATATTTATGTGTTTCAGATATGAAATAACTGTTTTATGTCACTATTTTAGAAAACTTAAGAACTATATTTTGTCTTAAAATTTCAGGACATTTGACATTTTTTAGGTTTTTTTCACAGGACACAACTGCTCAAAGAGGGACTGTCCCTCACAAAGAGGGACAGGTAGTAACCCTATGTACTGTTAAACTCTAGAGTCAAAGGTACACCCCCTGTACCCCCACACAACCCCCAGCAAATTATATATACCAACACTGAGATCGCACTACAGTGAGGAACTGGGTTAATTCCCTGTTCTTTACTCAAAACTATGAACTCAAGTACTTGGAAGTATACTACCCATGTGATGTAGTGTAGTCGATGTATTTGCGTTCGCAAAACTGCCTCTTAGAAAACTGCAGTTCGATATTGTCACTCTCGATCAACTGCAGTTCGCAAATCTAACTGTAAACCTATATCTATATAATCTATATCTTTATATCTATATCTATACATATATATCTATATCTATATATATATATATATATATATATATATATATATATATATAGTTACCCTGCATTTTACCAAATGTACGTATGTCTGGCAAATGCAAGGGTATGATTTAATGTTAACGGTACAGATGGCCAAACAGTAGCTATGTCAATGATATGGAATGTCGATACAGGTAAGTGGGGTTGGGGGGGGGGTAAGAGCATGCGTGTGTGTGTGTGTGTGTGTGTGTGTGTGTGTGTGTGTGTGTGTGTGTGTGTGTGTGTGTGTGTGTGTGTGTCTGTGTGTGTGTATCTATCAGTGTGTTAGAGTTAGGGTTCTGGATCAGTGAAGGATAGGTGTTGTGTGTTTGTGTGTGAGTTTGTGTAAGGGTAAGGGTTAGGTTAGTAGAGAGATGCAGTGTTGTCTGTGTATGTTTGTGAATGTTTGTGTGTCTCAGTCCGTCTTGTGTAGTGACAGTGTTACAGGCAGGTTTCAATGATGATAAGGTGTAGGGTTAGGGTTGTGGGAAGGGCAGTGTTAGTGTTAGGGCCATTACCATTACTAAGGTGGTGCAGGTGGTTGAAGCCTCCCTGCTCTCGTTAGTAATAGGTGCTGACCCTAACCTTAATACTGCCCCTTCACTTAGCTTCATTGCTTGGCAAGACAAATACAGGGAACCTGTAAGTAGAAAATGAGTTTGTGTAAGTGCAACATGACCAGTATAGAAGGTAGACGTATATATATTGTAAATGCAAATGGTTCTTATATGCAGCGGAATTCATGGGGGTTAAACTCTGACCTATTTGACAGAATTTAAAAAGACAGGTATTTCTGAAGTTAGTAGAGGTAAATGGGAACTGGATCTATTTTCAAGGGAGAAAATGGAGAGAGTGTGAAATAAAATGCAGCATCATTCTGTTAGTGAAATAAAATTATGAATCATTTAGTTATACCTTAGTAAGTTGTAGATTTTTTCCATGCTAAAGGAACTGAAATCTCACCATGGGTGTGGCTAACCAATCTGCTTACAGGATGGGAAAGAAGATTTTTTAAAAGGCACTTAGCTGTAACATTTACAATTCTAATTTTGATATGCTTCAGGTGTCAGACATGAATAATACAGTATAAAATGGGTACTAATAAATTAGTGATAATCACGGTGTATAAGCCTTGGAAGAAGAGATGCAGGCCACTCATTGCAAAGCAAGTAGGACTGTCAGCCATCTCATCCATGCTGACATATATTGGATCCCCTCAATGATGCCAACTATGTTGCCAATTGTTGAAGCAAGTTACCTTTTTGTGCCTCTGCTTCATTCCTGCAGACAGAAGGATTCCACTTAGAACCGGAGTAGTGCCTGAATATGTGACTTGCATGGTGAGTTCTGTTATGTCCTTCTGGATATCCATCAGGATTTTGCATTTCAGTTCTTTCTTCCCCCACATGGACCAGTATGTCATAGTCATACTTGTTAAAAGAAAGGGTCATAAGGACCCATGGGATATCACATGCCCTGGCATCTGAAAGAGACCTCATGTTTACCATGTCTTTGTTCAGTGAAAGGAAAATTAAAGTGTCCAACTACAAAGCCACTGATTATAAAACATTTCCATTTGCAGAGTGGTTTGGTATACTGGTTTTGCAATAATTTAACTTTGGTGACTCTTTGTTGACAGATTGCCTGAAGATAATATGGTGCTAATTTTTTGCTGAGACCTGGTCTCTGTGAGTCTAGGAGGTTTTGACAATGATTTCATTACAGCCGCATTAGAAGAAATTTTAGTGTGGGTTGGTGTAAAGTGTTATGGGTATTAGTGTTTTTTTTTTGTTTTTTTGTTTTTTTGTGAGTGAGGCCTCTATATTTGTACCTGTCAAAAGCAGAATTTCTTGTGGTGAAAAAGAGTTCATTATCTCTAAGCATAAGGCAGTTGCTACACTGTCTAAGGATAACAAGTGCTACATGGCTGGCAACAGAAGAGAAACAAGCAGGCTGACTTTCAGGCCTACTGCTGGACTGTACACTAATCAAGTAGAAAAATATGAAGGAGAGAGTAGCTCAAGCTTTAGCTGTCAAAGGACAGCAATTTTCAGTTTGCTCTTCCTGTACTCACTAGTATGAGCAGATGAGATTGATTAGACGTTCTTCCAAAGACAGTTTGTAGTAAGGACAGATAAAGAGCCGACAGCAGCACTGCTAGTTTGCAGACTAAGCCGAGCTGCATAACTTGTGACTGATGTCAGGTAGGCAGTTGATTGCTTTTATTGCCTGAGATTCATGAGGTTATTTGTTTGCCTTCACCTGTTGTTTGTGCCAGTCTCAAGCTATCCAGGAAAAGGTGCCAGGAACCCTGAATTCAGGATCTGTGTAAAACAATGAACAGTAAAAAGTATTTACATAGCTAAAAAGGAGTAACTTTGCAAAATGTTAGTTTTTGTATTTAATAACAACAGACAATGAAAGAGGAGAGGAAGGGAGTATTTAGCATTTAGGATAACAGCTAAGACAAATATGGATTATACTATTCTACTAATTCAAACTGGTGTGGTTGTAGTTCTAATAATGTTGGACTAGAACAATGAGTTCTTGTCACTTTGCATCATATTATTTTATAAAATGATTTCTCAATATATTGTATATTTATAATACTAATACATGCACATGTAACCACATACTTAAAACTATTAGGCATTAATAGATACCCCCACCCCACAGTTGCTTTTGGAGCTATTACTTCTCACCCAAAAAGTCTTGAATTTCCTCTTCTCCACAAAAAGCTAATCACAGGTTTTTTTTTTTTTTTTTACTTCAGCTATCCATTTAATCATTAGGGAATCTAATATATTCTGCAGTGAGTAGATAATTTACTCACCCTATCATAGAGAACATTTTGTTTTAGATTATCATCAATAATCCTTCAGTCTTATTTATGTATACAATTCATGTGTCTTGTACAAATTTCTAATACTTGGAAGTTATCTGCATTCCTAAAAAATAATTTCCTCTGCAATTTTAATGAGAATATACTGTATGTTTTTACCAGATTTTGTTTTCTTTTGAGAACCATAATCTTTCTCATTTTTCATAATTTATTACATAGCCAATAACATATTTTGCTTTTACTAAAGTATTCATATTCTGTTTTAGGTTATATTTTACCATCAATTAAATCATCTGCATATGCAATTAGAGTATCTCTTGCAACTTATATAATAGTGGGTTAATAGCTATTACAAATAAGGTGCCAGGGAATATCTATGTTGTGCGCTTGCTGTGATTGAAAATGTAGATATTGCTTTATTGTTAACTTTAATGTCTGCTTCAGACTCTAAATGCAATTTTTTTATCATGGTAATCAGTGTTTGTGGAACAGCTCACTACTTAACTATTTGTTGTACATATTTCCTGCTAACAAATTCAATAATTTCAGATGTATCGACTTTAATCAAATCTATTAGGTAATTCATTTGAGATACAAATGTATAATTCTATATAATTGCTTGAAGGAGTTTATTAGCTTTCATTACTGTTCTATCTAGACAAAAGCCAATTTGTGTGGCATATAATTTTTTAACTGTGTTAATACTTTATACTAATTGGTTTTACTATTATTTTGTAGTCCAAATGTATTAGTGAACTAGGTCTATGATGTTTCAGTTTAGCCCCATCTTTTCCTTCTTTCATGATTAATACCACTTCTGTTAAATTCAAAGACTGTGGTTTCCCACAATTAAGCACAGTCATAAGACCTGCTAGTTTATGTAAATAAGGAGTTATTTCATTAATGCGTACCTGATAGAATTCTGCTATAATATGTGCATCCAGTCCTGGAGCATTATTAGTTTTTAAGAATGTAATGACTTTTCATATATCTAGTAAAGTAAGTTGTGAGTTATGTATTTCTAAGAATAATTTTGGAGTTATTTATAATCACATATTTAGGACACACATATCTTCTGACCATTTTTGAGTATACATCTCAGAAAAATTATTACTGAAAAATTATTATTGATTTAACTAAAGATAACAATATGCCATTTCCATTTTGTAGCTGGGGTATAACATTCTTTGATTTGGCCTCAGATGCCATAAATTTCCTAACTTTGTCTCAATGAAAAGAATTATCTTTAGAATTGTTGAATCTTAAAATTTTAACAATTAGTTATGCAGTTTTTGCAAGTTTTCTAATTTTTCTTTCCAGTTTTTGAAATATTTATCAAAATTTATAACTAGCGTTTGATTCACCATTATCATTTTCTGATCAAACTCTTTAATTATACTAACAAAAAAGACCAGTTCACTCATACTCAGGCACAAGATACATTAATATAAAGGTAAAAATGTAATTGATTTAGCACTTTCATCCTAAGACCTCTTCAGAACCATTTAATTATAGGTTTTGGGGGGGGTAATAGGGCATTAATATTATATATATGTATGCAAATAGTTCCCTATTTATATTTAAAAGATGTAGGAGCTTTTTTATTACATAACTAAAAGTTTTGTATCATCATTTGCGTAGACACATAAAAATCACTAGAAAAAAAATATATTTTTAGCATGATACCCACCTAAACCATATTGTAAAACTATACTTAATATGTGCCAGTCCAAGAAACAACTCTTCCCTCTTGAAATTCATCTACTTTGTACAAATCAAAGGAGATAAAAATATATCAACTTGATGTATGTTTGTATATTTTTAGGAAAATCAATTATCCTTCCTTTATGTAGGTTCTGTTTTTTCAGAAATTGAAGCAAAATAGCTTCATGTCTTTTGTGATAAGAATATTCACTTGGTGATAAAAATGATCTTTTCTAATATTTAATATAGAATTCTTATCTCCCCCACCATGCCCCAGGATGCCCACTCCTCACTTCTTGATACACTGGAAAGTATTAGGGTACAACCCAACACCCTAATAATGGGCGATTTCAACTACCCCACCATTAACTGGGAAAACTACTCATGTACCAACTCTTTTGCTCAACGTTTTCTGGAATTTATAAATTCCAACGCCTTGGATCAACTTATTCACACCCCCACCAGGGGCAGCAATATCCTAGAACTGGTCATCACCAACATGGGAAACCGGTGTTCCACACCAGAGGTCAATTCCTCGTTGTTCAGATCTGACCACAAGCTAATCAGCCTAGACATCCACATCCCACCCCCAGCCCCAATTAGGGAAACCATTGTAAAAAACTTCTCCAAAGCGAACTTCACGTTTCTTAAGACAGAAGTGGCAAACTTCATGACACCCATGCAGATGGACAATAGAGGTATGACTGCTGAATCCTACACAAATGCACTTTATAAGCACTTACACGAGTGCATGGATCATGCTATCCCTAACAGAACTAAGATGTTATCCTCCGAAAAAAGGAAGCCAATCTGGTGGTCCTCTGCCATAAACAAACTCTACAACAGAAGAAAGAAACTGTTGCAAAAAAGAGTAAAATCCCATGACTGGAGGAACTCCCTGGTCAACCTCAGTAAGAAGCTGAGATCCCTCATAAAATCCTGCAAAGCTAGTTACGAAAACAAAATTGACACTGACTCTAAAAACAACCACAAAGCATTCTATAGCTATGTCAAGAATCTCAATTGGAACACTCAGATCTGCTCTGAGTTACAGCACAATGGCGCTAAATATACAGAACCAACTGATATTGCCAACATCCTAGCAGATAGGTTCAGTGCTAACTTTACCCCCCTCTCACCCCCTAGAGGGCCCATCTCTATACCGGAAGAATGCAAAGTTCCTATAATCACGGCTGCACAGGTAAAAAACACTCTCCAAAGCCAAGAACACAGCATCCGTGGGACCTGACAATATCCCAGGCTTCGTTCTACATGAACTACAAAATGAACTGGCACCCTACCTAAGTACCATGTTCAGTCATACCCTCACCTCAGGCTTTATACCCACTGAATGGCGCACCACAACGGTTATCCCACTCCACAAAGGTGGAGCCACAATGGACCCCGGGAACTACCAACCCATTAGCCTGATGAGCCTGGTCTGCAAGGCCATGGAGCGTATCATCATGGAACTCATAAACAAAGACATTGGTAATCTCCAAACTCTGGACCCTACCCAGTTTGGATTTGTAAAAGGCAGATCATGTCTCCTAAACCTGATTGACTTCTTTGAAGTAGTCACCAAAGTCATAGACGAGGGTAAAATGGTCCACACAGCTTATCTAGATCTCGCCAAGGCTTTCAACACCATCCCCCACTCTGGAATGATAGATAAGCTCACTAAACTAGGTATAAATCTCTATGTCACAAGATGGGTTGTCAACTGGCTCATGGACAGAACCCACACTGTGAAAGTAGCGCATTCCAAATCCGACTTCAGAACAGTGACAAGTGGAGTACCACAGGGTTCAGTCCTGGGTCCTCTCCTGTTTGGTATCTACTTCTCTGAAATGCAGGCTAACACAGAAGGTCTTTGGCTAACAAAGTTTGCAGATGACTGCAAACTAGGAGCCATAATCGAAACTCCTAACGATGTGGACAAACTACAAAAGGGCCTCACTGAGACAGATAACTGGTGTCAAAGCCATGGCCTGAAGCTCAATGCCAAAAAGTGTATTGTCATCCCCTTTGGTAAAAACTCTGTACCCATGAACTACCACATAGCTGGTAGTCTACTTAATGCCGAAAATGTGATGAGACCTTGGGACACAGGTGGACAGTAGTCTCGCCTTTGATAATCACATCACCACAGTGGTCAGGAAATCCTTTTAAGTGGCTCATCTCATCACAAAAGGATTCTCATCCAGAAAAAAAGAGGTCATTGTTCCCCTCTACTCATCACTCATTAGACCCATTATAGAGTACAATGCCCCTTTTGGTATGTACCTCACAAGACATCTACAACAGCTGGAAAGACCACAGAAATACCTCACAAAGAGGATTACTGGCCTCAAACAGATGCCCTATGCAGACCGTCTCAAAAAACTACAGCTTTACTCCATCGCATATTGCCTACTCAGGGGCGATCTCTGCCTAACATACAAAGCTATGTAAAACAAGTTGGTACTACAAGTGCTCACACCAAACCAAGAAAAAATAAAAAGAGCACAGCGTTGCGAGTCCACAGTCTTGATTTAATATAAAAATAATAAAACAAACAAGTTAAGCGCTTTCATCAATAAGTATGACTTCTTCAGAACAAACTACCATTGTGAATTATACATTTAAATACAAGTTGCTGGTCTGCCATTGGTTCTAAACTGACCAATTCCATTGATGGAAAAAGGACATACTGAAGCTACAAACAAGACGCAATTTGAATAAAATAAATAATTTCATCATAAATGGCCATGTCCACATCACATAACCTTAAAGTAGTACAAAATTAGTACCAAAATAGTACCAAAATATTACCACTTTAACACTTGGTTATAACAAATATTATAAACGTTGCTAGATTTGATTTGCCTTCTCTTTGAGAATTGGCATTATAGTAATAGACATCATTGCAGTCTGCGCCCAATTTTCAGCAAGCATGTGTAGTGCAGTATAATCCTTTATATTCCCAGATCAAAGGAATCTTGACAAGAAATTGGAACATTTTCAGAACTAATACTGATGTTTTTCATACATTGGGTGATAAACCCATTTTTTCTACCAAGGTGGGGTTCAATCTCAAGTCTTTATTAGAGACGGGTAGTAGTTGTAGCACTAAACATGATAAAAGATATGGAAGTAGACCATGTGGGAGGTGTTCTTATTGTTCATATATATTGCAGGACACTTCTATCTCCCTTGATAATAAAAACAAAAGTCATGTTTTCTTAAAAAGTGGTAGTTGTTATTCTAACAAACTAGTTTATATAGCCATCTGCAGCACCTGTTCCTCCTTCTATGTAGGTAAAACAGAGAGAATGTTTAAGACTAGAATATATGAGCACCTCTATGATATCAAAAATAAAAAAGATACTAATGCTTTATATAAGCATAGCATTACATGTGATGGTTATTTATGCTTCAAGTTTGGCATTCTTGAATTTGTAACTGTTGAAACAAGGGGTGGGGATTGGCAAAATGTATTATACAAGAAAGAGTTAATGTGGCAGTTAAGATTAGCTGCTGATTATCCACCTGGGCTCAACGAACATATTACTATAATGCCAATTCTCAAAGAGAAGGCAAATCAAATCTAGCAACGTTTATAATATTTGTTATAACCAAGTGTTAAAGTGGTAATATTTTGGTACTATTTTGTTACTAATTTTGTACTACTTTAAGGTTATGTCATGTGGACATGGCCATTTATGATGAAATTATTTATTTTATTCAAATTGCGTCTTGTTTGTAGCTTCAGTATGTCCTTTTTCCATCAATGGAATTGGTCAGTTTAGAACCAATGGCAGACCAGCAACTTGTATTTAAATGTATAATTCACAATGGTAGTTTGTTCTGAAGAAGTCATACTTATTGATGAAAGCGCTTAACTTGCTTGTTTTATTATTTTTATATTAAATCAAGACTGTGGACTCGCAACGCTGTGCTCTTTTTATTTTTATTTTTTATTTTTTTTTTTTTAACATACAAAGCTATGTCAAACCCAGAGCTGTTGGAGATGCTCCACTTAAAGAAATCCCAATCCCTCCAAGCTACACGCTCTAGGGACCTAAACCTTGTCACCACAATAAACAGAACATGCTGGAGGGATAGATTCCTGTCCCAGAGACTTCCCATACTCTAGAACAGACTACCTATCTATGTCAAACAGAGCTCCTCATTAGCACTCTTCAAGAAAAATCTTGATGATTGGATGGGAAATGAGAAATTCACCCCAGGGATCACTTCTGTGGCTCTGCTCGATAGGGGCACAGGAAAATAATTTTCTTGGGTGGTGAAAGCCAGGGTACATTTTTTGGCTAGGCTTATATAGGCCCTAGGGCCAATAGCCTAGTACCTACCTGTGAACCTATGAACCTATGAACCAATTACTCTGGAAGCATTTTCCATACTATGTAACCCTTCTGAAATATCATCCAAAATATCTGATAATCTACAAAGGTTGCATACAGAAGGGCTATGGTTATTGTATATACTACTAAATTTATAAAAGTTACGATCACTGTCCCTTCCATTCCATAATATACATTTTCTAACTGAAAAGTATAATTATACTTAAAAATTATTGAAATACCATATGAACCATAATTCTTAACTATCTTTTCAATCAATGGAGGTCTCATAGTTAAATAATGACACAGTGTATCACTTATGTAATTTTCTTGCATTAAAACTATATTTTCTGTTTCATCATCTGTATATTCTATTAAACTTTGCAGTTATGAAAATGTATGTACTCCATTAACAGTTAAACATCCTATACTAAGTAATACCATCATAAAAGTAGAAAAAAATATGAACCTGCATATTGAGAAGTGCAGGTAAGACAAAGGATAGAAAATCCAAGCATCACATCCATGTCAAATGTAAACAAAGTATGAGAGAAGGAAAAATGTCAATTCAAAACGTCCTCAAGCCTGTATGGAGGGGCAAGCAGGAAAAGTAATCCTAGCAGATAATAAGGAATCATAACAATCCAAGAACCATCAGTTCATGCTTGGCTTCCAATTAATTTATAAAAAAATAATGGGAGATCTTTCCACAACACCTTCAGTTTTGCTGGATAAAGAGATGCTGATTTAATATTCCTCCATAGGGCTGTTCTAAAATCTGAAAAAGACATACTTTGTTTTACTACCTCTTAGGGTAGATCTGCAAAAATTGAAATCTTAGTTCCTCCATATGAAAATGTTTTCTTTATTATAGCTGTTGATAATTTCTGCTCATGTTCTTTACTTTTGTAGAGCTTGACCAAAATACCACAAGGTCTGACCTTATGGTTTGCATCATAGTTTTCTGATACAGATCTGTCAAATTAAAAACATGGGTTTGATCCAAATTCAAAACCTTATTAAATATAAGCAGCACCATTTGTTCCGGTCCAATTTAACTAGGCCACATCTTTGGAACCCAAAAGATGTACAGCTTCTTCCTTTTCATAGGTTCATAGATTACTACTAAGCTAACTGCCCTTGCGAGCCATTTTAAGCCTAGCCAATTATCCCTTGTGAGACTCAAACCCTGCACCTTGTGTTTGTAAGGCAAACACCTTAACCATTAAGCCACCCTCCCAACCCTTTTTGCACGGGTTTTGAAATTTAGTAGCTGGTGTTTTAATTGTATATTTGTCTTATAAATCAGAGTCAGACTTTCCTACACCCTGTCCTGCTTGAAAGTTAATACAGCAATTTTTTACTTCTAATCTATATAATCTATTCTAATCTGGGTTGCTTGACTTAAATCCTGACCTTGTAAATGTCTTACTGTTTGCTGCATTTGAGCTACTGTGCTCACTACAGATTCCAATTTATTAGGTTCTCACATGTAATTGATCGCTTTCCAGCTGACATTGATTTGGAGATAGGAGATGTCTCTGATGAAATGAGTGTGCACATCAACACAGCATCACATTTTCCCAAGTATTGTTTGCAAGGTCATGTCCAAAGTCATTTTTAGCATTCAAATGAATCTTTTGCTGCTACTATTTATTCTTTATTATTAAAATGGATCTGTTGGTTGTTTTGTTAATAGGATCATTAGAAACATGTATACGCTACATAAGAGGGTCAGTAACATTTTCTAATTTAGCAGGTTGAAAGGGATTAAAGGCTGTTTCTGAATATAACACACAGATATCTGATTCAGCCACTGTAATTTTTTTAATGAAACATTTGTGTTCTCACTTATGTTATAACATGACATTTGACTTTCTTGTGGTGCATCCATAGCCACATCTTTGAATAGGCATTTTAAAGAGAATTTGAATATTTTTGGGGCCAGGTATCTTAGCCACTCTGGAATCTGTTTTCAGCTCTTTGATTCTTTCTGTTTGATGGATAGTTTTTCAATCTTTATGACATCTATAGTTTAGCCTTCCTCAAATAAGACAGCCAATTATACTCCTACTAGAACAGTGTGTGCTATATCATACACACACCTGACTCCTTCTACAAACCTAAGAGCTCTTTGCTGTTGATACAAATATAGGGAAGTGTCCTGCACAAAGGGAATTAAAATAAGTGGAACATGGAAACTAATGCACTAAGTAGTACGTTATACACTTTGGATGGTGGAGCAAGAAGTATATTCTAGGAAAGTTCATCTTAAACAGGACAAAAAAGTAAAAAAAAAACTGTGAGAGTTATAATTGCCCTGTTAAGGCAACACAGTGGCATGGCAGTTAGTGCTGATGTTCACAGTGCTTGGATCTTTAGTTGTGGTGCTTTCTGTGTGGAGTCTGTACATTCTTTATGCCTCCACAAAGGTTTCTGCTGAGTGCTCTGGATTCCTACTACATCCTTATCCTTATTGTCCTGTAGGTGAATTACTGATCCTGAAAATTGCCCATCCATGCTGTGTGCGTGTTTGTGTGTGTGTGTGTGTGTGTGTGTGTGTGTGTGTGTGTGTGTGTGTGTGTGTGTGTGTGTGTGTGTGTGTGTGTGTGTGTGTGTGTGTGTGTGTGTGTGTGTGTGTGTGTGTGTGTGTGTGTGTGTGTCTGTCTCTGTGCATGTTGAGTGTGTGTGCATGTGTGTATTTGTGCATGTATGTGTGTGTGTGTGTATGTCTATGTGCCTGTTTGTAAGTGTGTGTGTGCATGTGTGTATGTATGTATGTATGCACTAGTGTGTGTGTGTGTGTGTGTGTGTGTGTGTGTGTGTGTGTGTGTCTGTGTGTGTCTGTGTGTGCATGTGCGTGTGCGTGTGTGTGTGTGTGTGTGTGTGTCTGTGCATGTTCGTGAGTGTGTGTGCGTGCGTGCGTGTGTGTGCGTGTGCGTGTGCGTGTGTGTGTGTGTGTGTGTGTGTGTGTGTGTGTGTGTGTGTGTGTGTGCCTGCCTGTCTGTGAGCATGTGTGTGCACATGCTGCATTGTCCTGATACATTATTCAACATTAGTTTCTCTGCCTTTTATCCATGCATGTCACAATATGTTTTGCCTGTACCATAACTCTGAACTGGATTAAGCAGTTAATCAAAGAAATAGTGAATGAACAGTTACAATATTAAATCAGGCAATACAATATAGAAGGGGTACAGCAAATGGTTTGCAGGATACTTAGGTGTGTAGCTAGATTAATGAATCTAGAGATGTTGTAGTCAACCTCCCTTTGTGCGGATGTATGGAAATACTGCATGTGGAATGGTGTATCCAGCACTGGTAGCAGTACACAAGATGAGAAGTGAAGCTTGTAAACTGAATACAAAATAGATGTATGAACAAGACAAGCTAAATCTCTTCTAGTAATCAGTGAGTTCAGTCTGTGCACTCAGTAACAAGGAAGGTAAATAAGGAATACTTGGTACAGACTACCCGATCAGCAGGTGGGTATGAGGGTACAGATGAAAAGGCAGGACAAGGAAGACAAAATGGAGCATGGGTATATGGGAGTTTTAGTAAGATTCATTTTTGAAGGTTAAATGTTTGTAAAGGCAGTAACCTTCCTTATATAATGCTTGAAATTATCACTGTCCTGTCTCTTTTGAACAAATCTTGTAACTCATCCATCTGGAAGTCTTCTGCTCTGTTTTTCAGCTCAGTAACATAAGCATCTAAAGTCAACAGATATTGAATAGGAAGCAAATTCATTTCAGGCTGATAAATAGCTCCAAAACATCTTCAGCTGATGCTGTTTTATCCTTCCTGTATTCAATAAAATTTAAAGAGTTGTATACCTTCAAGACTTCTTCTCTACTAACAGCCTGGAGCACAACATGCTATACCTTTTCATATTTCACATTTAATCCATTTCCAATGAAAAACATATCATTTCTGGATACGTATCTTCTAGTTTTCATTAAAGCTACCTTCCAGCAAAGAGAAACCCTGTTAATTTTGTTGGGCTACTTTCAAACTAAATCATACTTCTATACTTCCAACAAAAACATTTAAAAATGCATTTATTTTTTTCACTGTCTCTAGTTCAGCAAATATGTTTCTTCAGTTCTGACACCCCAATATTGCATGAAGTATGGTAAGCATATAATACAGAGAAATGGAGGGTGTTTGACTAAGCATCATGCCATTTTTTATGAGCTCATTAATTCCTAAAGCATCTTTCTTGCATTTCCCATAGTCATGCCTGTAGCACCAGCATAGTTATGTTAGCACCCATGTGGCACCTACAGCCCCTTTGTGTGATTGTGGCAAAAAAAACACTAATACCATTGGAATCTTTTGGAATAAGCTTCCAAGTAATCTTATATCCCTTTCATCTACTCCACTGTTCAAAAAGCAACTAAAAATCTTCCTTAATTCACAATGGCTATGTCCATGCACCATACCTCTCAACCTGGAAACATCAAAAATCTGGACAAGGCCCATGAAAAATAGATACAAATCTGTACGCTGATTAACATAAAATGTGCATACATAATTAAGTAACCACGCCCACTCCAGTGGAATTGTGGGATACCAACTTTCAAACACAAACTGAAGAACAGACAACCAAAATATGGCGCCAGAGTCCCCTTGCAGCCATTCCCATGTCCCATTACCTGGCTATTTCACCCAATTTAACATAAACACTAATGTGTGCATACTGCTTTATTTCTCAATGATTATTTTGATTTAAATTTTACATTTCGTAGCACAATGCACACAAACACTAATAGATATCTGCTAAACAAAGCAACACTGTCTCACAATGAAAATATACTTGGCATTAAAACTTCTCTGCCCTTGAAGCTCACATTCATTGAAACAGCATTGAAACCCACACCACATCCAAAGAAAATGCATCTGGCCAGTGGTGGATAAAGATTACCTTTGGGCGGTTTTCAAATCATAGGCCCCCGGCTTGCACACAAAACAAGAAACATACATGCATTCTTTGCTACACCTTCCTGACTTTATTAAATGATATCCTTGTATAATACAGCACACTGGTTAGACTTAAGTTAGAGAGCATTTTAAAATTTATTGTTTGAACATTTTTCCAGTAGGCAATGAAACAAAATGCATGAAACAATAATGACAAAACTGCCCAATTCAGAACATTTCCATCACAAAAATCTACTTCCACACATTATGCACACACTGAGACACAAATTTGTCCCACCAACAAGTCCTGTTGCTATCACAGACCAGGTTGAGGTCATGTGTATGGGTTGCTCAAGTGGAGCTTGACTTGCGGATATGCAGCAGTCCCGTTAAGGTGGGGGTCTGAGATTGCTTTGTATGCCAGACAGAAATCACATCTAAGGAGTCTGTATGAAACTGACTAGAGGGACAGGGCTTTTAGCCTGTGTAGGGTAGGTATTTGTAATGATTTTCCTGTCTAGGTATTCAAACCATGCACCTATTGCATGCATAATCAGAGTTGTACCCACTATGCTAACTCAACCTCCACCTCATGCTGTCTATTCTTCAGTACAGACCACCAGCACCACATATCTTACATGAACCCCATATTTTTTACACTAAAGATTAACAGAAGTATCTGCCTTTCTTAAAGGAATACTGAAGTGGTGGACCCCTTGACTACATTTCCCTCTCTCATCACTACAATCTCTCTTAGCTGCTAAGCAGAATGCTGAAAAATAGACAATGTTAGCATAAACAAAATACTTATTTGCTAATTGCCATTTGATTATAAAAATCATCATCACCTGCATAATTAAACAAAAATTATAGTCAAAGGTGCATCACAATGTCGAGGAAACTAAAAATACTACAGTAATTCCCAATTTGTAGTTCTCTAGTAAATCAGAAGTGCAACTGGAATTCACAGATTGCTATTAAACAGTTTTTAAAGTCACAGTACTATAGCTAGTACGTGCAATATCTGACAGGTCACTAGATGTTATCCCAAGCCAGGCAGATAAAAGGCATGCTGGCCCACATGGAGGTTCATACTGAATTTATTATTAAAATTAATCCAAACATCTGTCAATATGCATTCAATGTTACAATGAAATGGAGCCTCTGTGCTAAGTTTGCGGTTACAGAAGCATCTCGAGTAGTGACAGGATATTCTTAATACCGCAGCATTTACTATGACCACCTCTCATGTAGAGAGAGATTATTCTCTCTGTTTTTATTTTAAAGCAGGACAGCATACCCATAACATGGGGGGGGGGGGGGGTGCAGCACACAAAGCCAAAGAAGAAACCAAAGTTAGCACTAACTTTCAGTATTTAACCAAAACAAAGTACCCATCCACCCCAAACACAGCCGCTATGGTGGTTGTGAATGGCATTCTCCACATACCAACTGAATCTCATTCAGCAACCACTGCCTGACAGAGGAAAGGATCAAAGAAGTTGAAGTTGCAGTGCAAATGGATAGAAGGACCAGTATCACAAGAATGCCGGCAGTTGCTACTGACACCCCACAGTCCGAAATGTAACAAGTAACTGATAAAGCTCCTATTACTTTGATATTTTCAGCAAAGTAAAAAAAAATAAAGGTCAACACTCCACAACATTCCCTCCGGTAATCATACTGCCATCACGTCATCTGCACCTGTTGAACTTTATCCCTGAGCTGCAGTAAATTTCCATTCACAAATAAACAACTGTGCAAAAACTACTTATCTTACCATTGCTAAACATGGCACAAAAAAAAAACATCAGAAGGTTCGCCACTGTTTTAAAACATTTTAGACGCATGCAGTAGTGAGTCTTCTGTTCAATAACGGCTCGCAACCAAAGATGTTTCTCCCAGCATGAAAACACTAAGAATCCTACCCTTCCTTCGCAGCAGAATCAATGCAGCAGTGAGTTGAGTGACGAGTCCTCTCTGTTCAATAATGGCTCGCAACCAATGCAGCAGTTTAACGGCTCCCTTCAATACCGGCAGAATGCCCGTATATCACAAGTATTCTGATCCCCCAGCCAGAATGCAAGCTCCATATTTCACACAAAATAAAGAGAGGCAACCAAAGATAATGCAGCAATTTAATGGCGGAATGCAAGCTCCGTATATCGCAAGCAGCATTCTGTTAACTTAAGTGCAGCCAAACCAAAAGATAAATGTTTCCCCGCTCTCCATTTGAACAGCCGGGATGCAAGCTCAATTCTGACAGGCTGGCTGACTGAGCTGACATCATTACGTATGTGATGACGTCAGGTCAAAAATTGGAAAAAAATAAAAATAAAGAAAAACTCGGAAATGAAGGGGTGCCACTCGGGAATCGTGGCACCCCATTATTTGGACCCCAAAACTCAGTAAAAACCGAGTAATTCAGGACGGTTGGGAGGTATGCCATGCACCAAATCCTGGCTGAAACTCTTTTTGTCACAACTAACCTTTCTAGTTTACTAAGTTTCTGCTTTAAACTCTGTTGTCAAAAGTGTCTATTTTTGTCTTGTACATATTATTGTATATACCAAGTTATATGTCCTTTCCTTATTGCTGTTCTTTTTTGTCATGTAATGTAAATAAGCCTAACTTGAAGGGTTTTTTTGTTATTATGTATAACCAATTTGTGATTAGTATCCCCTTATGTTTACATTTACTCATGTATATTAGTTGTATACAGCTGTTGTGGAGCTTTTCTCCCCGGGCCTCTACTGAAAATAGACATATATCCAGCTAGACTAGCCCGGTCAACAAATGTAAAATAAATAAATAAAATAATAAAAATTATGATATTTCAAAATTAGTTACAAATGCACTACTAGGATCAGAAAGTTTCCTGATTATGCATCTTTAACTGCATGTCTTAAAAATTACTATGATCTTAAAAAAGGTAAAGGTTTGCAGTCGTTCCCTTACTGTTATCTGGTTAATACACAGTGCCTGAGAAATGCTTTCAAAATTCAGCTGACAGATCTTCTGCACAATCCATCTATCTACCCATCCATCCATCTATCCACATATACATACGTTAATTGGAGATTGCTAGACTAATGGCTCAAGGCACCTTACAAACCTAGCCATTGTTACCTGGATTTTGACTGCAAAAATTATGGAAAAGAGGACAAATATCCCATTGTGAGAAACAGTATCAAAGTCAATTATAGAAACAACAACAGAATAAAGTAAGCAGAAAGGCACCATAAAACGACTTCGTACTAATATATAACGTTTAATAATGCCAAGCAAATAAAACAACATGCTCTGTACTGGTTGTAAGTATGTATTAATAATGTCACCCAACCATGCAAGAAATGTAATTACTGTTCTTATATAGACAACAAAGGATATTTTGAACATCCAAATACTGGACATAGGTTTGTTTTTAAGGTTAAAGCCGGCTGTAGTACACAACATGTTGTTTATTTAGCTCAGTGTTTATTGTGTAGAGTATTCTATATCGGTAAAACCAACAGAATGTTGAAAGATAGAATTAGGGAACATTTGTATAATATCAGGATATGTTCCGTTAATAATGTCTTTTCTAAACATGTTATTAGTACCAGTGCTCAACATACTTTTAAATTTCAAGTGATTGATGTCATAGAACCCACCCTCTGCAGAGGAAATGTAAATACTATGACTAAAACAAGTCAGTTAAGATGGATTATTAGAAAGAATGCAGAACAAGAGATGGGACTGAATGAAAAAACTTCACTAAAATTATTTCTAAAAGGGCGTAGTTTAAGATGTTGATCTTGAGTAGTTTTTTGTCCCTTTTTAGTGCTTTTTCTTTATTTTTTATTATTATATTAGGTTTATATTATAATATTGTTTGTTTAATGATTTAACTGGCTTAATTAATGCATTGAATTGATTGGTTAATTATTCCAGGATTAATGTAGTTATTGAAATGATTTTATTCTTATTTCTACCATCTGATGAAGCTGAGATGAAAGCGCCTACTGATTTTTACAGATTTTATATGCTTGGCTTTATTAAACGTTATAAGTTAGTACGAAGTTATTTCATGGTGCCTTTCTGCTTACTTTATTCCATTCTTGTTTAATAATTTACATTTATTACCTGGATTTTACCTGGTTTTCAATCCCTACTGTCTAGGTAATAGCTTAGATATGTGCCTATGCTTTTGAGTATTTGACAGACTGTCCTTATCCATAAGGGTCATGGGTGCCACCCCAGGAGTGAATTTTCGATTCCTCGCCATTGACCCAAACAGTGTTTAAAGAGGGTCAGGGAAGGGGGGAAGGCTTTGCTTTATGTGGATAGGAAGCCTGTTCCATAGAAAGGGTAATCTCTGAGACACATATCTGTCTCTCCAACATGTTTTGCTCAGGTCACAAACCAGATTTAGGTCCTTGGATCGATTAATCCTCATGCAGTTTGTCTTGCAAATATGTAACAGTTCTATTAGGGCTGGATTTGAGAGTGCCTTATAGGTTAGGTATAGATTACTCCATAATAGTCAGTAGGAAACAGAGTAAAGGGATAGGGCTTTTAGTTTTTTTGCATAGGACATGCTGTTTACAACCTGTATTTTTTGTAAGGAACCTCTGAGACTGCTCCATTTGTTGCAAGTGCCTGGTCAAGTACATGCTGAAAGGTGCACTGTACTTGATTAGTGGTCTGATGAGAGCCAAGTACAGTGGGGCTATAACTTTCTTGGATCCAGATGCCATGCATTTATTTATAAAGCTGTGTCACATAGAACAACTTCCTCATCACTGTGGACACATGGTGGTCAAGGTTCAGGCTCCTGTCTATCCATGTACATAAATATCTCACCACTGGGTCGAATCTTAGGGGTGTGCTGTCAATGCTGTAATTTGCATGGGTACTTGACTTTCCAGAGGGTATAACTATACTTTTTTTTTTTTTTGCATTTAGTTTTAGACAATGGCTCTGGCATTAATCATTTGTCTGAGTCAGACCCTTCTAAAGGGTATCTACATTACTGGTGGATTCAGTGATTGCCAACAGTTTGTATTCATCAGCAACTTGGTCAGCCAGATGCCTTCCACATTAGCTTTGACTTCAGAGAAGTACATTCCAAACAGGAGAAGTCCCAGCACTGAGTCCTGTGGTACATCACAAGTAACTGACCTCTTGCTGGATCAGAATTCTCCCATACTAACAAGTGTTCTGTCTGTGAGTCATTTGGCTATCCATCTTGTGACATAGGGATTTATGCCCAATTTTGTGAGTTTTTCTATAATATCCAAGTGGGGAATTGTGTCAAATGCCTTCTTCAGGTCAAGGAAGGTAGTATGGACTGTTTTGCCTTCACCCATGGCCCTAGTGACATTCTCAAAGAAGTCCAGCATATTGAGCAGGCATGACCTGCCTTTAATGAAGCCGAACTGGGTTGGGTCCAGTGTTTGGCTATTTCTTATGTCACTGTTTATCAGGTCCATGATTATTCTTTCCATGGTCTTGCATATGAGACTAGTCAAACTTATGGTTCTGTAAGTTCATGGGTCTGTAGATGGACTCCTTTATGAAGAGGGATGGCTGTTGATGCCCACCACTTCCCAGGGACGAAGCCAGTCTGCAGGCCGTGGTTAAACAGAGATCCTTGTAGGCCTGATAGGTCATATTTTAAGCTATTTAAGACACATTCTGGGATATTGTCAAGGACCCACTGAAGCCATATTTTTTACTTCAGGGAGTACAGTGGCAACCTTTTCTTCTGTGATAACTGTTAGAGGAATAGAGGCTATTTTTTGGGTGATAACCAGAGTTGATGGGGCAGTAAAATTGGAGATGAATTTACTGGCCAGCAGATTTGTTATATCATCTGCCTGGGTACAGGTGATGCCATCTACAACTAACTCCACACATTGTTGGGCATTGCCCTTAAGATTCCAGACATAACTGAAAAATGCCTTATGGTTGTACCTAGTTTGGGAGGCTATTTTTGCCTTAAAATTTGCTTTTGGGAACTTAACTAGTCCCCTAATTTGTTTATTTGGACTAATAAGGGAGCTTATGCTCTGTTGTGCATATTCTGTCTTATTTCTAGACAGGATTTTCTTCCTTTCTTTCAATTTTTTTGTATAACCTATTTATACCAGGGGTCCACCAGGGAGGGTTGTTTTTGAGGTTCATCCTGGGCTTGTTTCGGTCTGGTACTGCTGTTTTCATGCAGTTGTTTACACGATTGTGCTTGCTTTTTTGTAGGCCTCTGCATGGGTTTTTGTGTTTTATGAGTTTGGGGGAGTTTGGAAAGTGCCTATTCCATTTCTTAATAACAGGTAGTTTACCTTAGAAAAGTTCTTAAAGGTTTTGGGGTTAGGTGAGGATTCTAATTTTATATTTATTTCAAGGGATACTGCTTTGTGATCCAATCTAACCAGTGAGGACATTACACTTGAGGGAGGAGCACTGTTCTCCCATATTTGTAAGTACTAGGTCTAGAATATATGTACACCTAGTGGGAGCACAGACTAGCTGCTCCAGGGTATTTGCATTGACAAAGTCCAGAAATCTTTGTGCCTGATTATTAGTGGTCATGCAAGCTTCCCAGTTAATGGAAGGGTAGTTGAAATCACTCATGAGTATGGTATTGGGCTGAATGGTAAGTGATTCTAGTACATTCAGGTATGAGGTATGGTATTCCTGGTTCTTGGTTGGGGACCTGTAGCTAGCAAGGATATGGTCAGTGACTTTGAACCATGTCTCAGTAATTGCACAGATGTCACCATTTTCTAGAGTGAGATGTGCTTCCAGGGAGTGTAAGTTCTTGTTGAGACTTCTAGCAGTGAGCAGTAATACCTTTACCTTATCTTAAGTAGATTTTCTATGTTGGAAGATTTATCTGTTTGGTAATGCTTAAAAAAAGGCACTCTAGTGATGGATAATGTTTTGCCCAATATCCAAAAGCTTACTGGTGACAGGTGCACATCATCCCTGGCAAAGCAGCATGGCTTGTCAATCATGTTCTCCCAGGCTGACAAATACTGGACACCCTTGCAGCAACACCAGTAGTTAAGCCAGTTATTAAAGTCAATGATTTTCTGTTGATATTGTGGCATCATCCTTGGAGATGGTAGAATGCTGCTCAGTGCTAGGCTCATACCTGCCTGTGACACATATTCTGAGAGATCAATCGTATCTCTCTCTCTCTCTCTTCATATAACCCAGTGAGGTATGTCTCTGGTCATTCATGACCACATGGACTATCACCGAGTCATACTGGTACTTGGGGTTTAGTGACTTGATTGCTTGCATGATCTGGTGAATCCCGGCTCCTAACAGGCAGCTAACTGTAACCTTCTCCTTAATTAGCTTGGTGAGAGGGACATCAGTGTGTCTCACAATGGAGTCTCCTATGACCAAAATATTGAGTTGTGGTTACACCCTATGGGCTTGGTAGTTATAACACTATGATATGTAGTTTTAGATGTTGTGGGAGTTGTCTTGTTTCTATACTATCAGAGTTTCTGAAGGCTGCATCTGGGAGATCTTTGAAGTTTGGGTTAGTTACATATGAGCACCTAAGTATATGTGGGTCTGTGTGTCTGGTCCTTAGTAAATGTGGTGACTGTTGTATGTGTGCCACTGACTTTGGTGTTTTTTTTTGTGTCTGTATGTGAGAGTCTTGCTGCCAGTGACATTGTATAACTACATCTCTCACACTGTATTTGTCTGTTTCAGAATAAAGAGGTTGTCACTAAGTAGCAGACAATTGCTATGTTGCCAATGAATGCTTCCTGCAGAGACAGCAGGAAATTGCCTATCCGTGGTCGTGGGTCCTTAATATCTGCTTTACAAAGGAATAGAATGGGGGGTTGTTTGCAATGGTATGAGGGATGGGTGCTGATGTAGTGTAATCTACAGCTAAGCTATGTGTCAACATTGCTCAAAATGCAAGCCAGTTGCTCTTTGGGCAGCTGAAGTTCTGAGTGATGTAATAATGTAATCTGAAGCAACCTAATGGGGCAATGCTGCTCAATGTGCAAAGCAGTTGCTCTCTGAGTAACAAGCACATCAATGTAGAAAATTTCAGAGGTAGTTCTTATAGGGAAAAGCACAACTTGTAGTAATTGCATATGTACAGGGCAACATTGCAATTTTTGCAAATGCAAGGCTTATATAGAAGCAGCAGAAGAAAGCAAGTTGTAAACTAGATATGCCCACAGGCCAATCAGGTAAGCACACAGTAAGTTTTCCACCACCTATTCCCGGCTTAGATAGGTGAAATCATCCCTCTCTTTCCACAGGAGTGCAGATCTTAGTCCTTTTAATGTAAAATGACTAGTTTGGAGCCCAGGTGTTTAGCAGCCACAAACATATGAGCCTAAAAGCACTGAAAACAATAGATGCAATGTATATATAGTACTACAGTTGCAGAACAGCAGCCCTTACAACAGTGGAAACATTCAACTTAAAACTCTAAGCAAGTACAGGAAAAGCAACCCCTTTTTCCCATGTTTGCACATGAGGTCTGGGTGTGAATTTAACAGTGACAATCAATTACAGTCAACATCCACACCATCCAGTAGCTAGCACATCATGGTTATCCCTCCATACCACATACATAAAAGCATGCACAGTTATACCTAAGGCAAATTTAGAGTATCTAGTCTACCTACTGCATGTCTTTGGAATGTGGGAGGAAACCAGAGCCAACACAGGCACAGGGAGTGTATGCAGACCCAGTAACACAATTGTCTTGTACAATATGCACTTGACTTCTTTTTTTTCTATTATTCTATTCATCTTTGCAACTTTTTTACTCTTTTCTGTTAGGTTGTTGGCATTAGAATGGCTATTTGTGGCAGTACTTCTCAGAGATGCACAGGCATGTGACATGACAGAAAACCTAATCAAATGGTCATGTGACGAGATGTTTCTGCAGATGTGAAGTGAACCAGATGGAATCAGTCATTGCAGCATAGTTCGTAGGCAAAACTGCTTTTATAAAGACAGCCCATTGTGTGTGAAAGTACCATTTCCTGGTACATTTCTCATAAGAGGAGTTTGCCCACTTCTTATTTTTTTCCAGGTTGGAGGTGTCAAACATACCTCTCCAAATGGTTCCTTATTTTGCCTCATATTTTTGGTGTATCATTTGTGGATGTATGACAAACAGCTGAGGGTTGCAGCTGTTTGGTAATGACAAACATTTCAGGTTCGGACATACATTCCCAACAGGACTGTGGGAGAATGTTACTCAAGAATAGAGGAGAGCGCTGGAATTCAAGTAGAGATTTCATAGAAGAGCTGCTTGTTTAGACTGCAGTGAGGCCCTGAAGGACTGCTTTGAACGCAACAATGGAGATGGGAAGTATAGGGTATATTGCAGTGAAGCACTTTACCAGACTTCTTGTAGCAATTATTGTAGTACACAAAGTGCTACCAGCACTAAAAGTTCTACAAGGAAACAGCTCCAGTACTATTATTAATGCCCACCCCTCCAGGCATGTCTAAAGGTCAGTTCCGTGTGCTTTCTCCTATTAACCTGGTGAACTTGGGCATCCTGAGGCAATGTAGCAACTGCCTTATGTAGACTGACAACCCTCTACCTCCCAACACTCAAACTTGTGAGAGATGCACTTATATATCCAAACTGGAAACCACATCCTCTCTAGCCAAGGCCGGAATAGCTGGTCAAGAGGAGAAGGTCAGCACTTGCACCACACCACATGGAACACATAGCCCTCCAGAACACACACTAGCACTGCCTTCACATAAAACCACAAACCACACACCCACATTCATGGAGGCTCTCAATAAAAATCTATCCAAACAGCAGAGACATCCAAGGCAGAAACGCACTTGACCAGCATAACACAACTCTAATCACCAGACACATAACTCTCCTAAACAGTGTGCCACTCAACCAAAGCCCCTAAGGCAAAACAGCATGCCCAACACACTAGTCATAGGTGACTCGATAGTGAGGCACACTGATGTCCCACTCACTAGGTTGAATAAGTTGAAAGTAACAGTCAGCTGCCTGTCAGGTGCCAGGATCCACCACATAACGCACACACTCATGTTCCTCAACAAGAGGTACAAATATGACTCTGTCATTTACATGTGGGTGTGAATGACCTCAGATGTACCTCCCTGGACTACATGAAAAGAGACATGGAGGAGCTCTCAGATTATGTAGCCCAGGCGGGTATGACCTAGCCCTGAGCAGCATCCTACCATCACCCAGAATGATACCACAGTACAAGCAGAAAGTGATTGATTTCAACAACTGGCTATCTGGTGTCATTCTAAGGGGTTCCAGTATCTGTCTGGCTGGAATGACATGATTGACACACCTCGATACTTTGCCAGAGATGGCCTGCATCTGTCAGCCCTGGGCTTCCAGATACTGGCCAAGTCTCTTGCCACCGCTATAGTGCCTTTTTTAGGTGGTGTTCCAAAGACCAAATTACCACCATAACAGCTACAAACAAATGCAATCTGAGGATCATGCTGCTCAACGCTAGAAGTCTAAATCTCAAAATGCACTCGTTCGAAGCACTCCTCAAAATGGAGAACATCGATATTTGTGCTGTAACAGAGACCTGATTTAAAACAGCACCCCTGCACTACCAGGCTATAACTCATTCTACACCTTTCGGCCCCAGAACTTGAATCAAAGCCCCAAAGACAATTGTGTTTCCATATTCATAAAGGATGTGCTCACCTCCAGACTGGTAGCCCAACATAATGCATCAGAGATAATTCAGCTGCAGCTAACATTGGGTAAGACAGTGATTCAGATCGTAGCCTACTATAGGTCACCAACCATGTCCCAACACTCACACTCCACATTTCTAAGCACCCTGGAGAATATTAGGGTCCAACCTAAGACTCTCATACTGGGTGACTTCAACTACTCCTCCATTAACTGGGAAAACTACTCATGTACCAATACACTTGCCCAATGTTTCCTGAAATTCATTAATTCAAATGCCCTGGACCAGCTCGTTCTTACCCCCACTAGAGGTAGCAACATCCTTGACCTGGTCATTACTAACACGTGCAGCCATTGCTCTACACCAATAGTCAACTCCTCCCTGGTTAGATCTGACCACAAACTAATCACCTTGGAAATACACATCCCTCCCACCTCCCACCCCCCACCCCGCAAAGCTAACCACCATGAAAGACTTCTCCAAAGCTAACTTTGGGTTCCTAAAAATAAAGTTGGCTAACTTCACGGCACCCATGCAAATGGAGAATAGTTGCATGACCACTGAATCATACACCAATGCACTGTACGAACACTTACACAAATGCATGGATCTCGCCATTCTCACTAGAACCAAGATGCTCTCCTCCAAAAAAAGGAAGCCAATCTGGTGGTGCCCTGCCATAAACAAACTCTATAACAGAAGGAGGAAATTGATGTGGAATAAGGTGAAGTCCCAAGACTGGAAAAACTCCTTTATCAGCCACAACAAAAAATTGAGATCCCTCATCAAATCCTCTAAAGCTAGCTACGAAAACAAGATTGCAGCAGATAGTAAAGACAACCACAAGGCCTTCTATAGTTATGTAAAGAATCTCCATGGCAATACCCAGATTTGCTCCAAGCTACTGCACAATGGTACCTCCTATACTGAGCTAACAGATATTGCCAATATACTGGCTGACAGATTCAGTGCCAACTTTAACACTCTCTCCCCCCCAAAGGACCAATCACAATGCCAATAGATTGCCAGGCACCCAGTATTACTGCTGCACAGGTTGAAACAGCACTTTCCAAGGCCAAGAATACAGCTTCTCTGGGATCTGACAATATACTTGACTGTGTTCTACATGAACTACAGAGTGAACTGGCAACTCACCTGTGTGCCCTGTTCAACCACAGCCTCACCTCAGGCTTTGTCCCTACTGAATGGCACACTGCTACAGTCATCCCTCTCCACAGAGGAGGAGCGATTACAGACACTGGGAACTATCGCCCCATTAGCCTGATGAGTCTGATATGCAAAGCTATGATACACATCATGATGAACCTAATAAACAAAGATATAGGGAATCTCCAAACTCTGGATCCCACAGAATGCATCATCATGGACCTAATAAACAAGGATATAGGAATCTCCAAACTCTGGATCCCACACAGTTTGGTTTTGTGAAGGGTAGATCATGCCTGCTCAACCTGGTCGACTTCTTTGAGTCAGTCACCAGAGCTGTGGATGAAGGCAAGGTGGTTCATACAGCCTACCTTGATCTGGCCAAGGCCTTTGACACCATTCCCCACTCAGGAATCATAGAAAAACTCACTAAGCTAGGTATCAACCCGTATATCACTAGGTGGGTTGCAAACTGGCTCACAGATAGAACCCACAGTGTGAAAGTAGCTGACTCCAAGTCAGACTGCAGACAAGTCACGAGTAGAGTCGCACAGGGTTCGGTCCTGGGTCCTCTCCTGTTTGGTATCAACTTCTCTGAAGTCCAGGGACTCTGGCTGCAAAGTTTGCAGACAATTGCGAGTTGGGAGCTATTATTAACTCCCCAAGTGATGTTGATATCCTACAGAAAGGCCTCACTGAGACCAACGACTGGTGTCAGAACCATGGCCTTAAGCTCAAAATAGAAAACCTAGTTCCCATGAATTACTACATCAATGGTAGTCCACTGAACACAGAAAGTGTTAGAAGAGACCTGGGAACACAGGTTGACAGCAACCTGTCTTTTGACCACCACATTCCCACTGTGGTCAGAAAGTCCTTCTATGTGGCACATGATCACATCTCATTACTAAGGGTTTTGCATCCGGGAAGAAAGAGGTTATTGTCCCCCTCTACTCTTCCGTCATTAGGCCAATCATCGATTCCAGTGCCCCATTTGGCATGTACCTCACTAGACACCTGCAACAACTGGAGAGGCCACAAAAGTACCTAACAAAGAGGATCCTAGGCCTTAAACACTTGTCATACATGGGCAGACTCAAAAAACGCCAACTATTCTCTGTCTCATATCACCTATTTAGAGGCAATCTCTGCTTGACTTACAAAGCCATGTCTTACCCAGTTCTGTTAGAAATGCTACATCTAAAGAAACCCCAATCCCTCCCACCACATGCTCCAGAGACCTCTACCTAATTACCACAATCAACAGAACATGCTGGAGGGAGAGTTTCATAACCCAGAGACTGCCCATGCTATGGAATGGACTTCCCATACATGTCAAACAGAGCACCTCACTGGCCCTCTTAAAGAGAAATCATGATGAGTGGATGGGAAATAAAAAATTCATCCCAGAGATCACTCCAGTGGCTTTAATCGACAGAGGCACTGGGAACTAAGGTCAGGTGGCACGATGCCAGGGTAATTCTATGGGCTAGGCTTGTAAAGGCTCCAGAGCCATTAGCCTAGTACACACCTATGAACCTATGAACCTAATTGTAAAGGAAGGAATGTGAGGCTGAGTTTAATATATGATAATGTAGGAAATGAAAGATAATAAAATGAAGGAAACATTGTAGAAGAACAATGTCTACATAAAGATTTTACATGTGTATAGTTTGGATAATAGTGGAAGTGAGTATATATGTAAGGGATCTAAGTTGTTAAAAAATCCAAGAGGGTAAATACTAGATGGAAAAAATATCAGGTGTTTGAGGACTTCAGTGTGTGAATGTGTTTTGTATAAAGGTGTATATGTATATATATATATATATATATATATATATATATATATATATATATATATATATATATAGGAGTGTGTGTGTTTGGTATTTCATGCCATATTTTGAATACATGCCACATTAATATTTCTGTTAACTTGATAAAGAAGTGTATCTGGAACTTCATTATGGTATCAAATGAAAGCTTACATAATGTTTGACATTATCCCCAATACTTAATTTTTAACTATGACTGCATCAGAAACATTTGTACTTTAAGCAATAAAATAAAGGTAAATGCAAAATGCATGCAAATATGCCAGCCAGTGTCCAGGTAATAGGACTGTGTGACATAATTTCCCAGATCAAGTCAGGATTGTTCATTTGATGACTATGATACATCTGATGTGTACACAACCAACTAACTGGATGTAGTGGGTGAGCTGTGACTTTGGTCCCTGACCCTATTAGAACAGACATACCACCAACTGCACAATTAAATGTAGAGGTATCTCAATCTATACCAACAACAAAAATACCTCTAGGTCAGTTAAAAAGGATGACTCAGAGGAGTTCCTCAACACCCAGATTACCATAGTCAAAATCCCATACCAAATCCTAGTAAAATCCCATACCAAATCCTAGTAAGCTAAAGGTCACCCTCTATGTCCCGTGAAACCCATAACTCAAACTTGGACCTATTGGAAACACCATTCAAACAAATATCATACTCATGGGAGACTTTTAAGTATTCCTCTATAGCCTGGAAATCCTACATGGACCACAAATTTGCAGGCACAGAGATTGCTAGACTTTATAAACACAATGACACTAGCCCGGTTAGTGTATACATCTACTACAGGTAAAAACATATTGAACCTGGTACTCATAAATATGGGAGAATGCTCCACTCCTTCCATTGTCATGTCCTCTTTCGTAAGGTCAGATCACAAGGAAGTCTCCTTTGAAATAAGAATCAATTCTGCAACCACAGCAATGTTTATAACAGTTAGAAGCTAGTCCAAGGCAAACTGCCTTTTATTATGTGATAACCTGTCAAAATTTCAAGCCACTTCAAACCCAGGCAATGCAGCAGCCTATGGCAATTATTCACAGAAGCTCTGTACAACCATGTGAATGACTGTAGAGAGACTGCTGTGCCTACTAGAAGTAAGCCTAAAACTAACTCAAAAAAACAAACCCCACTGGTGAATACAAAATTAAGCAGGTTGTACAACAAAAGAAAAATGTTATAGCTAAAATTAGGAAGTGTAATATCAAAAAAGATAAAACCACTCTCATCAAACTAAATAGACAACTAAGAGGATTAATTAAGTCCAACAAAGCAAATTTTGAGGTAAAGGTAGCTTCCCAGGCCAAGGACATGCATAAGGTCTTCTTTAGCTATGTCTGAAATCTCAAAGACAGTACACAAAAGTGTGCCAGACTGTTGGTAAATGGAACCACATTCATGGAACTGAGAGCTATAGCAAATTTTCTGGCTTACAAATTCAGCCCCTACTTTACCCCACTCTCACCCCCAGCCATCCCTCATGAAATACCACCTAACATAACTCTTCCAACTATCTGTAGGGAGGAGGTCTTAGATGTGCTCTCAGAGATCAACAATATTGCTTCAATGGATCCCAGTAATATAACAGAATGCCTCCCAAACAGCCTGAAATATGACTTACCGAGGTCATTGGGATTACTGTTCAACCACAGCCTCCATGCAGACTTCATCTCATGTGAATGGAGGATGGCAACAGTTATTCATCTGCATAAGGGTGGACCATCAATGGATCCTGGGAACTACGGACACATTAGTCTGACCAATCTCATATCCAAAGCCATGGAAATAATTATGCCAGAAAAGATTAACAATGACAAAGCAAATCTTCAGGCACTGGTCCCAACCCAGTTGGGTTTTGTCAATGGCAGGTCATGCCTACTGAACCTGGTGGACTTTTTTGAGGCGACGGATTTGGGCAAAATCATACAGTGTGCATATCTTTTCCTAGCTAAGGCATTTGATACAATACCTCACTTGGGCATTGTAAACAAACTCACAAAATTAGGCATAAAGAAACCTGCCCAATGTTCAACACTTTATTAAAAAGTAGCATCACAAATAGAAGTAAGGCAAAGCTTTCAAGTATAGAACTCTTTCTCAGTCCATTATGCATTAAATGACAGGCTGTATAATGCTATAAACCTCTGTACTAATAACTGTGCATCAGTTCTTTGTTTATCAATAAAATATGCATAAATATCATATTTATATTAACATCTTAAGTAGTGCCCACTTGGCAGCATTGTGAAACAGCATTTCATAGGCAAAGGCAGCATAAAAGTTCAGGAATTCTTAAGACAGAAGTTAGATTGTTATTAAGTGAGACACTGTGATTTTTTTTCATTCAAAATTATGGATATGTATAATATGAGTACCTGTATTACGATTTTATTTTGCAAGGAGTTTATAAGATCCTTCATGATATCAAATAAAAAGTTATATAATGTTGAGAAACTTCTCATTACTACCTGGTGTCAAACTACCTCCACTTTGCATACATGTATGGCTTGTCTTGCAATATCTGATATTTATGCATATTTGCATATCTGTGTAAAAATATCAGGCAGTATCCATAGAGTAGCATGGTGGAACAGCATTTCACAGGGCAACTCGACATATAGTTCAGGAATATCTGCTAGCATATAATGGTCAGTAATCACAAAAGAGTGATTTCATTTTACTTTTTGCCAATCATAAATATGTGCCATATTTATATTTCTGTTATGTTTCTGTGACTAACTAGATCCAAGAAGAGCATATATGATACTTACAAAGTTGTAACTGATTACACACTCTATTTGCTACCATTTTACAGGTATTTACACTTGTTTAGTATTAAAATACGTATATATTCATAAATATTTATGTACATATGTCAAGCATTGTCCACCTGGCTGCATTGTGGACAGTATTTCATGTGCTCAGTTACCCCAAGGAAGAGGAATGGCTCCTCAGACAAATAGGATATTCAGTGCCAGAGAAAAAGATCAGTTATTTTTCTGGAAATATTGTGAATATGTGCAATATAATAATTACAATAAAACTTTAACCAGAAGATGCTTGTATGTCACTACATGGTATCAAGCGAAAATAATCACAAAGCTGGTAGAACTGGGCCCTGACAGCTGATGTCTAACTGGCAGTACTTTTGCAGATATTTATATTTATTTGCACATTATATATGCAAATATGCATGTAGATCATAATTATGCACATATCTGAAAATATCTGTAAAACAGAATGACATCTACAAAACTGCTTTGCAGTAACTTGAAGATGACACATGCATGAACTAAAGTCACACTGATGGCTTCTTCGTGAAATGTTGTGATTCTTAACAGTGAACACTGGAATGATGATAAAAAAGACCAAAAGCAAAGGAGGACTGAATGTCAAACATTGATCTTTCCTATAAATTTTTAGGAGGCAAGACCACCCTGTATCCCTCCCCCACCCCACCCCCGCGATGTGAGAAAAGCCATCCGTATTCTTCAAACATATATATCTATATATATATATATATATATATATGGGTCTACTTTATTTGCCCGAACTTCCAACTGCCCAACACCCATTTGCCCAACCCCATTTGACCGAAATTTCATTTGACCGACACTTCATTTGACCGACAAGTATTATTGGTGAAGCCCCCCCACTTAATTTCATATTATATTGTTTAGTTTTGCTTTAATATTGCTTAGTAAAACACCCCACACCCCCCTAACTGTATATTCTAACTCCAGGGTCACACTACAGTGGGGAAGGGGGCATATCCCATTTTCTTGCCAATAATACTTGTCGGTCAAATGAAGTTTCGATCAAATGAAATTTCGGTCATTTGGTCTCGGGCAAATGGGTGTTGGGCAAATGGAAGTTCGGGCAAATGAAGTAGACCCATATATATATATATATATATATATATATATATATATATATATATATATATATATATATATATATATGTACACCAACTGCCATATCTCAGAGTAAAGGGAATATTTATTAGTATGTGTAAGCCTGCATTTCTTGCTGTTAAGTCGCTGGTATTCCAAGACTCACACTAATGAGTCTCAGTCAGACAGTTACTGATAATTGGCTGTTTGCATGATTATACTAATACAAGGTATGTACTATCTAATTATTTGTTCTGTATTAAGTCACTATTACAGTTGTCTGACATTAATATCACCATTGTGAGAAGGACTGTGTAATGAGGAATGATCATATTTTAACTTTTTGTTTTAACTTTTATAGTTTTTGAGATAAATGAGCTTTATAGGAGGACAGTGCACACCCTGGCATAAAGCTTCATGTAGCTAGATGATTAACATACACTCTGGCTCCCGCATGTCACCAGTGGTTTACTTAAGGATCTGGTCAAGAGTATTAGCAAAAGGCAAAAAGATAAAAAAAAAGAAATTTCAGTCTGACTACATAGATATGTGAGGCAAGTGAGTAGAATAAAAGGCAGTGCATACAAGAGGTGGAAAGAAGGGCCAGAAGTGTTGGCGCCACAGTACAAAGAGGAAAACAGAAGGGCAATAAAGGTGATGAGAGCAGCAGCACTATAAGATGAAAAGAACAAGATCAAAGGATCCAAGAACAGGGTAAAAGGATGCAAGAACAGGAGTAAATTTTTCTTTATTAAGCATGCAGTGGAATAGAGAAAGAAAGATGACCAGTTTTAACAAATATGGGAAGAAGAATACAGAAAACTAAAAAATATATATATTTTGCTTCAGTCTTCATAAAGTAAAACATTGGGCATGCTGAGATGAAGGAAGTTCAGATTGGTAAGTGCAGTGACCAGGCACTAGGATGGAGATTAAGGGCAGTACAGAGGGAAATGATTGATCATAATGAGATAAAGTGCACTGCCTGCCTCATGGAGACCTTAGGAAGTTGTTTAGTGTGCTTAATGATAACTAGGTGGAGATGTTCACCAAACAGGTGGACACTGAGGAAGTGTCTGTAGCCTAATAAACAGTGTGATTTTGAGAAGCAATGACAGAGAACGTTATAGGCAAAATCTAAAGGGAGATTTTTTCCCCAGAAGATAGTATTCTTCAAGACAACTAGAATATTTTTCAATTGTCTAGAATTTCACAGAATGACCAGAGTTTTGACTTCTAGTTTATGTCTATCCCTCATAAAATTTGTGGTTTTCTGGAAAATCATTGAGGATTGTTGTCACAAAATATTGAGAGGGATTTGCGTTTCAAACTTCATATCCTTCAGAAAATGCATGTGAATATAAAACTTGGTATTCTACCAATTTATTAAACTTGTAAGCAATTTTTAAAAAAAATCTGTCCCTATTTTTGCACATTTGTAACCCCATTATTTTTTACTTTTTCCCTGATTCTTGCTCTAAATGGTTGGGAGGTATGGTTCATGGACATGAGGAGCTATCAGTCAAAACTGACTCAGTTTTATGGCTGGATTGCAATATAACTTGATAGCAGAATTCTGACAGAGATGATCTACTGTGAATTCACAAAGGCCTTTGACTGTACCCCACAATGACAGCTGTTATGCAGCTATAAGGTCTGGGTGTAGGATGACAGATGAAGAGGTGCACTGCTGTAACGCTGAGGCCGAGGGTAGAGCAGAGGAAGGTGTACTGACATGAAGTACTTATGAATAAATGATGCAACTAATGAAGCACTGTGGTGCTCAGTCCTGTTTCTAATATTCTACAGTATGCTTGTTTCAGACATATATAAGAGAACAGAAAACAGGATCATTTTCTTTGCTGATGATAAAAAGATGGGTGAAGCAGTGAACTATGTATTAAGACTCTAAGACAGTTTTGGAAAGATTGACTTAGTGGGCAGACAGTGGAAGTTGCACTTCACTGCAATTAAATATAAAGTACTGAACTTGGGTTACAACATCCCAGGTGGGAATTCTCATCCGATGGAAAGGAATTAGAGATAACCAACCAGGAAAGAGATCTGGCGGTACTGATCAAACCTGACTGGGCAAGCAATATTCAAAAATTAGGGTAGTAGTAGTAACATATATCATGCAGGGGTATATCCTCGGGATTTTAAAGTATAATAACTCAGAAGTAATGGTCCCCCTTTACCGGGCACCATTTTATCCATATGTCAGTTACTCTACAAACTTCTGCAGGCTACACTAAAAGACATACATGGGTTGCTGGAAAACATCCAAATGAAAATCACCATGCCATTGTTTGAGATGAAGGGGACATGACATAACCAAACATTAGAGTAGTTAAAGCTCTTTTCCATGGACACCCAAAGATCCATGGGGTACACTGTATGGGATGCAAAATAAACTCATATCAGGGAGATGTGAAAAGTTCATACTGAACAAGAAGAACAGTGGCAGAAAAAGGCCCAGCAGAAGCAGACTGCAGGGGCCAGTTAGCGCCTGGATTTCCATAAGAACTTATTGTTTGAAAAAGATGTTGATCCATGGAGTAGACTACCATAATAGGTGGTAGACAGGGATCTACAGAGCTATAAAAGGAGGTTGAGCGAGGTGAAGAAAGGGTCAGAGCAGAGACAGGGATGACAAGAAGTAGAATGTTAAATGCACCTGATGGGCGATGTAGTTACACTTTATTATCTTTTCTTGTCATGAAACCTCAAACAAGTGTAATGTAATGTGCTGGCTGCTGGGTGTTCTAAACATGCTCGTGATGGAATAACTGTATGCTTCTCTATCATCTTCATACTTACTATAATGACTGAATAGACAGTTTTATTTCTATATATATTCAATGTTTGACTCAAGACCCCTTACCTGTAATGCCACCAAAGCACTTTGTGGGTAAAGTTCATGTCTGTAGAGTTATGCTGAATGCCCTAAATTCTTTTACCCTGCCTTGTGAGTGACTTGTTCCACTGAGTACATATAATGGTATTCCATTAAATAAGGGGTGTGCTTCATATATGGATGAACTCCTGACAATGGAAGTATCACAAATATTATTCCCTCTCCACAAAAAAGCAAAGAATTGCCACTGACTGCTTCCCTCCCATTCATGGATTTGTAACTCCCAGACCACTGGTCAGACCATGCCCAGCAGTGTCAAAGATGGGAAATATCCTTCTGTCCTTGGATCAAGCAGAATATCTGTTTTATTGTAAAAAATATAGGTTTACTATTATATTACCATATATAACATTTCCAAGAACCAGATAAATGTACACGGGTACTGTACATAACACAAAGCCGACTATACAAAAGATCAATCAATTACAACATCGACTGCACTGTGTAATTTGTACATATGTGTTCCGCAATTCCGTGCATGAACAACTGCAGATCGAAATAGTATAAAACGTCCTAGCAATGCAAACCAGTGCACAACATAACAACAAATGGCCGAAATAGTCTTTATGTAACTGTCGGTATCCTAGGAGTGTTAGCAACTGTACTGCCAGCTCATGACTAATACATTCAAGAAATATATGTGTAAAGTACGCCTGACATACAGGAATGACATTAACTAGAGTACAACAGCAATACAGTTTTGTAACTGTAAACGGCCTCACCATACGTCCGAGTAAGACAAATGGACAGGGATTAGTGGAAGTGTACCTCACATAGTTAGCCATCCCTTTTTCCTACTGCAGAGTGTCCAGCGAAATGCATGTATGTACTAACGTACGTTATATTTGCGTTAATTCGCATTTCTCGTACTTTAGCCCCCATCCATACGTATTGATGTGATGGCAACATCAATGCTGATTGGTGCACAGCTGAATTAAATGTTTACCTGTATGTCATGGAGGTAAATTTAAAAGGCCAGTACATTTGCTTCACCCTTGCTAAACTGCTGTAATGCTACCAACAGTATATCACTGATAGTACAGTGTATAGTGGACTGGTAAGGATACATGCCTATTTTTGACTCAGTTATATTTGTTCATGTTAAAAGGCTACAAATGTGTTATTATTGTTATTTACAGAGTCAAATGTATGCAGATACTGAAGTGTATATACTGGGTGCAATTGGTGATGCCTATGAAACCATTAAGTCACAGAAAGGGAAGGATGTGTTATGTGTGGAAGGATACTGTTATTACTTGGAAAAGACACATGAGTGTAAAATGTATTGGTGTTGTGTATGTAAGGCTCAGCATAGATGCAAAGGATGCTGTATAACAGAGTTAACTGTAGATGGACACAAGCTATTGAAGTCCCATAGACATTTCCATACACCAGATATTATGAAAGTGGAGGAATGTAAAGTGCGTGCTACTATAAAGAGAAGGGCAGAGTCCTCGGTCAAGGATCCATGTAAAATTGTGTCTGAAGTGCTTGCTAGTACTTCTATGTGTGTGGTGAAAACATACCTAATACAGTAGCATTGAAACAGACTGTGAACAGGGTACATCAAAACAAACGTAAAAGCACGTTCAATGACATCCAGACACTGAAAGATCGGAGACCTGAGCAGGTGAATTTATTCTTGAGCATTCAGATGTAGATGAAGCTAGGTATGCTGCAGTGTTACTGACTACTGAAAGGAATGTACGCACGTTGTGTGACTCTGAGTACATGTTGGTGGATGGAACATTTCCAATTAGTACAACGGAATAGAAAACAAACTGACAAACGAAAAACTGAAGAAAAGAACACACTTTGAACAAGCACCAACACTTCACTCAGCTCGATGAAAAAATAAATATAAAAAGCCATTCTTATTCACTTTAATACCAAAACAAAATAAAATTAAGCGCTTTTCGTTTGGGAAATATCCAAACTTCTTCAGTGTAGAGCAAGAACAAAAACAGTCAGCCCAGCAAAAATCCACTCTATATCATGAAAAGTTAATTGATTAATTGTCTACAAGTGGACCACAGCACTCATTTAAAATTACACTTCACAGTTGCATTGTTTTGCTAACAAGACCAAAATAAACCTAAAAACTTCAAGACTTTACAAACATCATGACACAATAGAAATGATTACTTTTGCTAAGAATAAATATAAATATATGTGCATCTGTAATAAAAAATAAAAACAATAATAATAATACTAACACCCATCCCTAACCTAATTACTATGCAGTATTATGAAAACATAATCTATACAAAACAAGGTATATAAAAGCATAATATAAAAAAATTGTTAATGCATAACTTCATTATTTCATATTAATACTATGTCAATAAAATAAATAACCAACCATCCAACCGAATAGCATGTGAAAATACCTAGGAAAGACCCTAAAACATTTTTACCTAAGCAAGCTTTTTAATTTTAATATACTTGCTAAAGAATAAATTTCATTGATACCTGGGGGGCACAGGAGTTTAGTAACAACTGCCATTTCAATTCATGTTCTTCGAGGTGTAACTTAACAATGTTACTATCTAAATACCTCACATTCTCATGTGCAGCTACCTGTGTTGTGACTCTAAATTTAAAACCATGGCCATGGTTATCTTTACAGTGCCTAGCTAGAGCATTATCCATTTTTTGTTTACTAATAGCATAGATGTGCTCGTAAATCCTGTCACGCAATCTACGATCGGTCTTACCGATGTAGAAAGCCAGACAGGTATTGCACTGTGCAAGGTATACCACTGACCTGGAGTTGCAATTGAACTTGCCCTTAGTATAAAAATTGTAGTTCCTTACTCAAAATCTTTCACCTGTTTCAATATAGATACAATATCTGCATGCATCACACCTATACATTCCTACGTGCCTATTGGATGGTTTTATGGTAGTTTCCATCAACTTCTTTAGGTTCTGTCCCTTCCTATATGTAATAGTCGGAGATTCCCCCAATTTAGCAGAGATCTCCTTATCCACTGAGAAGAGGTGCCAGTATTTTTTGACTATTGACCTAATCTCCTCAGCCTCAGAGCTGTATGTAAAAACAAATGAAATTGAGAAGGTCCTGTTCTGATGATTCCTTCCTTCCCCTAGTTCATTAACCACATTTGTAAGGGGAGGACTCAAGGTGCCTATATTAAATGATTCATTTATAGGACAGTTGTTCAAAATAGGCTTGTATACACCTCGGGAGCTTTTTAACTGGACTTCATTTATAATACCAACCAAAAATTTGGAAGGGTAACCCTTGTTAAGGAACATATTCCTAAGAGTTAAACATTCCTGTTGAAAGTCAACTTCACCAGAAGCCATCCGAGCTGCTCGAACCAATTGTCCCTTAACAACAGATTTTTTCTGTTGTAAAGGATGTGCACTAGAGAAATGCAAAAAAGAGTTTGAATAAGTACTCTTTCTATAAATCTTTGCAGTGTATTTTGATTCCTGAATATTTTTTATAAGTTTCACATCCAAATAATGGACTGAAGATTCCTGATAATCCTTGGTAAACCTCAGAAACTCAACCGAACTGTTGAAAAAATCAACAATATTGGTAGCCAGGGTCATATCACCATCAATAATCATAAAAATATCGTCCAGGAATCTAGTATAAAAAACAATCCCCAGGATTCACGAAGCCTCCGTGTAAGAGTTATAACTCTTACACGGAGGCTGCAGTTAAACGGAGTGATGTCAGCATGCTTTGCATATTCATGAGAGCATGCTGAATCACACCTAAGTCTAACACGGTCCGTGTAAGACAGTAGGGGGCGTGTCCGTAGGCCGAGCCCTGCAAGCGGACACGCCCCCAGAAGTGTAAAAGTGCCCAAAGTAGACACCCACAACAGAGTCCACGGAAATGTGAATAAACACAACACAACACATGCCCCTACAGACTATAAACATAAAAGAAATATAAATGAACATGTTATATATTTTTTAAATTGTAAAGATGTTTAACCGTGAGTGCGCTCGTTTGCTCGGGCGTGCCCGTAGCGCAGCTACAGTTAGCAGTCAGTGGGAAAGCATATAAGAACTAAATATGCAAAGTAAGCCAAGAAGCAATAGCGTAGCGGTAGAGATGTTGGCTGAAGAGCAGGCATTCATGGTTCGAGCCCCCACAACACCAATTTTTTTTTTGCAAAATAAGCAGGAAACAAGTCCCTGACAAATATGTACACATAAAACCACAATTCATGTAAAATGTAATGAAATAGCCCATTTATATTGAAGACATGTGAGGTACCAAAAGAAGAAAAAATGCCAGATGTGCTCATAGCTGAGCTACAGTTTAACAGAGTGAGTGCATGTGCCCGTAGATGAGCAGTGGTTTAACTGGTGCAAAATGCGTGCCCGTAGCTGAGCAGTCGTTTAACATGTTGAATCTATGTGCCCCTAGCTGAGCTGAGTGTAATATGCGTGCCGATAGCCAAATGAGGCTTAAAGCAGCGTACCCCATTTGCGCGGAGCTGCGCACCGCGCAAACAAGCTAACCGACGGGCAACGTTGAGCAAGCCGTATCAAAACTGCCTTTACACAGACACACCCCTCAGCATGTCTAGACAGTCATGAAAAATAAAAAGCAGTGGCCAGGTTCGAACCCAGGATACTATACACCATAGTCAAGGTACAGAACCACTAAGCCATGACAGCAGTACCTAGAAATGCAATAATAGCTAATATATAGGAATGAATACAAACTACAGCATGACAATGCAGGTTTACTGAAGTTGATACAATTCCAAAATGGCCAATCACAGATATGTGCGGGAAAACGGACTATATAAGCCCCATATACACAGCATAAACGATTGTAGAACAGACCTGCAGGCAGAATGTCAGGAGTAGGAGAGGGTAGTCGCTTTCGAGCACAGAGGTGGGGTGTTGAGGAGTCCAGGTACATGGCCTGGCTCCTAGTCCACAATCATGAGGCCCAACTCATGCAGGGCCAGGTCCTCTGGGGAGCATACAGGGCTGAGGCGTGGGACCGGTTGGCTCATGAACTCACCAGTGCCACAGGGATTCCAAGGACAGGTGAGCAGGTCCGTCACCACCATGCGGACCTGAAGAGACGCAAGCAGGACCAACTGAACCTTTGGATCCAGGAGGCCCGGCAAACACCCAACGCCCCACCACTGAGTAAGTAACATTTAATTATGTATGTAAAAGTTAAACTAGCTGATATTATGGAGATGTGTATTCCAATATTACTTCATTTATATTACAGCTGCAGGTGTCCGTTCTGCGAACCGCAGAGCCTATGGCGATAGGCTGGTGCGGTTGCGCCACCAGGCAGGTCAGTAATCCACTACCAGTAACTGTAAAGAAATATAAAAGTATGACAGTCAGCAAAAGAGTGCAGTGTAGTCAGTAAGGAATAAAATCTGCAAGTAACAGTGTGAAAGTGTATGCAAGTATTGCTTGATTACAACAGTTTTCAGCCTGTAAGTTTAAGCTAAACATGAAACTGTCCGACATATATCCTGAAATAAAAATGCCCTGCCTGTAAGAAAATAGTACACAACCTGCAGCAGGCTGAAAAGTATAGCTGCAGAAGATGATAAATCACATGTGTGAAATATATCCCTGTGGAAATACTGAAACATGACAGAAGTGAGACTGCTGGAAAGGATTGTAATAACTACTGTTAAAACATGTCAATAAAGCCTAGAAGTACCATCCTGAATAGTAAAATGAAAGCAAGTGAGAGAGTGTGAGAAAGTGCCATGAATCCAGCAATACAGTAGTAATAACCCCTGAATAAAGTATACTGCAGTCAAGACAGAATGAAATGCATGTCAGATTCAAAACCAAACAGCTAAATCTGTTCAAAGTGTTGCTGCATCTGGAATGTGTATCCCAAAATCAGGATATGTTGCTCTCAGTCTGCAATATGCAGATAGGATGTTTGTCTGATATACCAAACATCCACACTTGTCTACAGCTATATAAAGCAAATGTAGCCTTGATGTAGCTGAACAAAGCTAGATATGAATGTGTATGAAGAACCATAAAATGTATATTGATGTTGCATTAACAGTCCTATCACCAAGTTGAAATAGTTAACATATAGGAAACTGTAGTTAGAACAGTAGTGTGTATATAACTGTAGCTATTAGAAATGTACAGCATATGTATTGTTATTCGAAGGTGTTAATATTACTTTCTTCACCCCACCCTATAACTACATATAACCCATTCCACGTGAAAATGGTATGTGCAATCACAATTAACACCCCTGGACGTTTGTCCTGTTGGGTCATATATATTTGCATGTCTGTTGATGCATCTGCCCTGTTCATACATCCACACCTGATGGCCTGTTGCCATCAATTAACCCTGCATGTTGTTGGACTGTGTATTTCTGTTCAAATTATGCATGTGTTATGCACGCTGTTCAATGGTGTGAATATCTGGGTGTTTGGTTAATGGGAATACTAATGCATGCTGTTACAACTAATTGTGAATGGTATTATATGTCACTAACCCAAACTGTCATGACATAATGCAAAACATAGTACGACAGGGAAGGCGGGTTCCAGCGGACCCACCTCTCCCACCTCAGCTGGCGAGTGCACCTGGCACTAGTGCCGAGTCCGGACCCTCCTCCGGTGGCCCTGTGCCACCTGCGGGTGGAAGCGCTGCAGGGGATGGGGCTCGCCCCCCCTCTGCAAGTGTGGCCGGAGGAGATCCACCACTCACCCTCCGTAGCGTCCGGACTGTGGTGCGTAGGGAGATTCGGGACTCTGTCCTTGAGCCCCTATGCCAGCTCGAGGCACGGGTGGCGCAACTAACGGGCATGCCTGTTGCCCCGCCTACACAGCCCCCAGCACAGCCCGTCCTGGGCAGTGAAGGAACAGTGGCAACTGCCTATGGGTGGGGATATCAGTTCCACTGTTGCCATCTGTGGGCTCATGGGCTCTGGATATCCAAACCTCCGTCCCCGTCAATTGTGTAACCCCCACACGTGTCATACACCGCCCCTGTATGCGTCTTGTTTGTCTTGTCTGTTAACCTACCCAACCTACCTCCCCAGCTGTACCGACTACCTTCACCTGACATACCACTCTCACCTGAAAAAAAAAAAAAGGGCACTCTGTACCCACAAAAAATTTACGCCCCATACATAGCTGCCCATTCCGCACACATGTCTACTGGACATGGAACCTATCAATTCCAATTGGCTGTACAACAAGTATTATTGTTGTCCTGACACCTCTCTCAGGGGTGGAAGGTTTCAAATGTCACACCAAATTACATATATATGCACAGCTGTTGCTGATGAAGAAATGGGCAGCTATGGGCCTTACCTACATCCCTCCTGCACATCCCAAGCTTGTTTCCCTACTGTCTTACCCTCTTTGTGACCCCTTTTTCACCACTTTCCTGTCTCCCCATTTTCTTTTCTTTCAAGGAAAATAGCGGGTGTGCGCAAGAGTAAGCACGTTTAAGTGGTTGTAATCAGGTGTGCGCTTGTGTGCGTGGAGCTAACCGCCAGTGCGCATGCGTGAGCTCTGCGCAAACCAGCGCTAACCCGGTTACAACTGCTTAAAAGTGCCTTAGTCACTTTGATTGACAGGTCCTGTACTCAGTTCAAAAGCAAAATAAAATCCCACTGTGAGTCCCGAACCCAGGCAACTGTAGTCTGCATGACTTACCACTAAGCCATGACTCTTATACAAGAACATTGTGCTAAAGTAAATATATCATGTAACAGTAGGAATGAATGTAAAGGGAATATAGATGTGTAGTACACAAAGCATGACATTTAGAATTACTAACAAAACTGGTGGATTTCCATAATAGTAGTGTGTGAACAGAAACAGCCATGCTAGTTGGAAGCTAGTAGGTAATAATGTCACTATAGCACCTTGCAAGACACACACATACTCACAGCAGGATAAGCACTGCCCATACCCCACAACCTCTTACAGGAACACATCTGGACCAAGTAATAAAATATGTGGAGCAAAGGCCCAAAACCAGGGACACATTACAAATAATGTTACAACAAACGCAGACAGTTCAGAAAGTAACAGGGTCTACACTTTGTGGGATGTTTGGAAGGGTATGCAGTCTGGAACTTGAATGTTTGTCACCATATTCTGACTTGAGCCCAGAGTGACTTGCCAGAAAAAGGTGTGCATGAGATATTGACCAAATTATGAGGCAGAAATGTGGACAACCTGCAAATATCTGTACACATGACGGGTCCGACACCACCATATTTGAATAGTTAAGAGCCTAGACATAGCAACAGTGAATGACTTACAGGGATGCCCCACAGACCCCATGTGAAATGTACAAACAGTAGGCAGAAAGGTGTAACACATGCAATGGTAACTATGGAGTCCGGAAAGTATTCACCACTTGCATGGCAGAAAAAGTGTAGTAATACATATGCTCATGCTAACCCACAGTCACAACTGCAGCATACCAGACATTTTAATGGGTGTACCCCACTGATATGTACCATTCCATGAGGCACATAACAGATGAACCTGAAAGTCTCTGGGGCCTGCTCAGCAGCATACTCAAATACCCTAATAGATGTCAAGGCCCACACCATGGCCAGACCACACTGCATGCTGTAACACCCTAGCAGATATAGCAAGCATTCCAAGGTGTGAATGTACATGGAAAATAGGAAAGCTACAGCAGCACACTACAGTCAAGACACCTAGCAGGCATACAAGTAGTGACTGTAAAGGGCAACTATTGAAGCCTTAGCAACAGAGTGCAAGCAAAAGTGAAAGGAAAGCACACACACACACACACACACATTAACAGTAGTAGTAGTTGTAGGTGTCAGTGTACATACACAGTTAGTACAGGAAACTGGAGAAATGAATGGAGGAATGTTAATCTACAACACACCTGGAAATATGAGAGAGATACCAACCTTTACACTCACAGAACATTGTCCACAGCATAACAGCATGGTCCCTGCCCTTAACATCTGAAAGGGCTACGCCTATCTCACACACCTTTTATAGCACTGTTCTGAAATCACAGTGAGAACTGCAATCAGTACACAACTGGCTGCATGCAATTAGCAAATGCTGGCTAACAATTGGTGCAGAGGCCATCACATGGGCATATGCAGATACCTACAAAAGTATGCTGTACTCCATGTCCACGCATGCAATACTTTCATTGCACCCTGAGAAGGACGTGAGAGACAGACAGAGAGAGAGAGAGAGAGAGACAGAGACAGAGACAGAGAAAACTGCAATTAAGCAGACAGAAACAAATTGTTCAGCAACAGCTACCTGAAAGCTGACAACTGGGAAGTGGAGCAGCAGGACAGAGAACCAGACAGCAACACAAGCAGCTGTGACAAACACAGGTAATGTAAAGTAATACTATAAAGGTCTACATACTGTGAACCCTCCATATGTGTCATTGGTCTGTATCCATATGTATATGAAGATGTGTAAAGGGCAGGGGACATACAGCAACTATCAGTGAAGGCTGTACATACATTTGTATGTGAGAGCATCTATGTGCACATATCAATGTTGTTTGATTGTAGGTTGTAGTGCCATGTACAAAGTAGGTTACACAGTTATGTATGTTTAGCAGTATGTTAGTGTGTGTATACAGTATGGTAGACAAATATGTTGATATACCTGTCTAACATATGGATATGTATGTATGTCAACATATGTATGTGTATATATATATGTATATATATATATATATATATATATATATATATATATATATATATATATATATATATATATATATATATATATATATGATATGCATATATGTATACATACATAGAGAGAGAGATGTAGGAATACATAGACAGATGTAGATAGAATATTGTACAAACATATCTATGTAATGCACACATACAGATATAGATATATGTAGATACATATACATAGACAGACTGATCTGACTACCTACAGGTATGACTGTATATGACGACCTGCAACACAGCCTGTCCCACCCCCTCTGTCACTCACACCCCCTCTGTGCCCCCCCTCCACATCTATAGCAATATATGTACATCAATATATATATATGTGTATATGTATACGGACATATATATATATATATATATATATATATATATATATATATATATATATATATATATATATATATATACATATAGATATATCTATATACATATATATATATATATATATATATATATATATATAGAGAGAGAGAGAGAGATGTATATAAATTCTGAGTGAGGCACATGTGTACAGATGTATTGCAACAGGTGCCTGGTGACAAAGGCATGGAGTGAACACCAGTGTCAAATCCAGAGTACCATACCACATTCCAGATCACCTACACCAGTAACCACCAGATATGTGATTGGCTGCCCACCACTGCATGTGTCAGGGGTGAGCAGGGTCAGAAATGTGTACAATAGTGGCCCCAATGATATTCACAGTGGCACACTATCCCTGGAATACCTGCACATGGTATGTGTCAGCGGACATGGTGAGTCAGGTATGGACATGTAGGTCGGTGTACCCCTCCACACCACATAATGGATGCCATGGTATGGACCTCACATGACAGCTACAGATATGGAGAAGGACACAGTGACATGTACAACACTGTGACAATGCACTCAAACACATTACCAATGCACAGTGACTGACAACACCACAGAGTACACATATGCTACCCACATAGAGGTTACCACTCCTGGATTTACATATGGAAGTCACACCCATGACAGATGTCCAACAACCATAGTAACACCTCACACCATCCACAACCTAAATGTCTGCTGTGTGTCGTCCGTGCCACTGCAATAGTGTGCACATGTGGAGGTAAGAGTTCCTACCCACAGATAAGACATACCCTGCAATAAACCACACAGTGTTAAGAAGCAAGACTCCCCATGAGTACATGTCACACATACCCCTGCTGAATGTTAGTCAGATAGGTAATATGCCATATGAGTCACCCTGTGTAACTGTGTGACAGCAGCAGGTACCATCACACCACATGTGTCACAATGGTCAGGGTAGCAGAACAGTACGCTGCTGTAGACACAGGGGCAATAGCATATTGTATAGTATTGTATTGTAATGTAATGTATTGTGTTGTATTGTATTGGTATGTTGAGGTGCCTCCTTCATGGAGTGGAACCACTGCTGCTGTGCGCCAGTGTACAGGTACATATCCTGTAGTCAGGCTAGTGTTACATAGCACTTCTATATGTGTGTTTAGCTCCTGTCAGAGGTTATGTAGCATGCAACTGGGGATACCATCAGGTCCCATCCATGTTGTGTATTCTGCTGTCCTGGGTGTCTCTCACCTGGACATCTGTGATGACAGGGAGGTTACAGTCAGCTGGGATAACTATGCCTTATTTCGGGGAGAGGGCGGGTGACACCTGCACTGAACCTGTCTGCCACAATGTTGTCGATATCTGTGGTGTCAGTGAAATATTTGTTGTTGTGTACTACCTATGGGCATAGAGGATGGCTCCTGACCAGGTTGCTAACATAACTGAAGAAGGCCTTCTGGTTATCTGTAGTGTCACTCTTGATTTCCCTCTCAAAGTTGCCCATGTATTTTGTATGATGGAAAATAGATCCTTACCAGTGCTGCTCAGACATGCCCTCCCTTTAGTGAATTATGCTCTGTCTTGCAGTAGCTTCCATCTTCTGTAATACAATCTGTCTATGGCTGGGGTCCACCAGACAGGATGCTGTCCCTTTGTGGAGAGTGTCTTGGTCATATATGGGATTGCATGATCCATGCATTCTCGGAGATGTCTGTAGAAAGCAATTGTGTAGGGGTCAGCATTGTGGGTTGTATCTGCCACTGGCCCAGTGGGCTGAAAGGATACCATATCACTGTTACAAAGTGTAAAGTTTGTATCTGTAATGTTATGCACTATAGTCGTTTGTGCTGGTGGTGGAGGTGGGATATGTATATCCAGGGCAATCAGTGTGTGGTCAGCTCACAGTAGTTGCCGATGTAGGCCATACAGTACCTAGATACAAACCCCAGAGTGAGGAGGTGCTCTTGACCTGAATCAGTGTTCTGACTGCTGGGGTTTGGTAGTATGTCGTATGGAGTCTGCCAGGTACTGTTGCACAGTTGCTGGCCGAGCACTGATACCTGGCCATCTACATGTGTATCCACCAATAGACAGACAGATGCTACATATGTGAGATATGTTGTATCATAACAGTCGAGTAGCATGTGTAGTATGTGTGCCAAATTCTGCTGACATATATTGCTGATACCAGGTTATTTTCTTTCTCAGGTACATGGCCCACCCGCGGAATCCCACCTACTCCACAGCTGAGGATGAGGAGATACACCAGAGCCTGGTGCGGGATTATGCAATACTCTTTTCCCGCACCAGCCAGAATCAGCAGGAGAGGGCTGCACTGTGGCAAGACCTTGTCCGTCGGGTAAATGACATAGGCACGCATAATAGGACATATGAGCAGGTACGACATCACTGCAGTGATTTAATCAGACATGTCCATCAGCGTGCGTCAGATATCCACAGGCAACAGGTCGCCACAGGTGGTGGGGTGGCTACACATCCCCCACTCACCAGACTGGAGGGACTACTCATGAGTGTAGTGGCTCCAGTCCGCCAGCAACAACAACAGCAGCAGACATGCATTATGATGGAGGCTGGAGCCACACAGCAGCAAGACAGTGAACGTGCAGGTAATATGCCATATGTATAGTTGACTGTTGTGTACACTGGTAGTTAATGCATGTGTGAGGTGTGTCCTTGGTTTGTAGCTGTCACCATAGTATTTAATGTGCAAGTGTGATATCCTCAATATTAGCTGCTGACCTGTGAAAGGCGACTGTTGTACTCCTGACCTGTATCATACTCAGTAACAATGGCACAGTTGTGCCCACTGACATTAGTTTCTTCACGTCTGCAGGACCCTCTGGTATAACAGCAATGCAGCCTATCCATGCTGGTGAGTGTGTATTAACAATTCCTGTAATAGTGTTGATAGTAATAGTACTATTTGGCTCACTTAGTAGTGCTCTTTGTATGCATGTAGGTGTGTCTGTGTCTGTGTGTTGATATCACGCATACTGAGTACTGTACAATTGTGTGAAACTGTGTGCATGTGTGCATGTGTGCATGTGTGCACCTGTGCACATGTGCACATGTGCATGTGTGCATGTGTGCATGTGTGCACCTGTGCATGTGTGCATGTGTGCATGTGTGCACCTGTGCATGTGTGCATGTGTGCATGTGTGCACCTGTGCATGTGTGCATGTGTGCACCTGTGCATGTGTGCATGTGTGCATGTGTGCACCTGTGCATGTGTGCATGTGTGCACCTGTGCATGTGTGCATGTGTGCATGTGTGCACCTGTGCATGTGTGCATGTGTGCACCTGTGCATGTGTGCATGTGTGCACCTGTGCACCTGTGCATGTGTGCATGTGTGCACCTGTGCATGTGTGCACCTGTGCATGTGTGCATCGCTGGTAATGTGTAGACATTGTAAACTGTGTTTCCTGTTTCCTTCCCACAGGTTCTGTTGCTGCTCTGGTGTCATGTAGCAGGGAACCTGAGTCAGGTGCCGTGGGTACTGATAATGATGACATCTGTGTAATGGCACAGGAAGGTATGCCAGGGTCCGCCATTGGTCAGCCGATTGACAGTACACAGCTGTCGACCCCATCAATGCGCACAGTTATCCTGCCAATACACCCTTTGTCACCACTGTCCCTAGGTGATGGACAGCATACAGTGGGCATTGACCAGGGTAATGTGGTATCTGTGGCACATGCCTCCCCACACAGCAGCCATGGGCATGGCCCAGAGATGGTACCACACAGACAGATGTCCAGGGGTTCTCGTGGGAGCATCCATGGGCATACTGCCCCTGTCAGACGTGCCCACAGAGGTCTTACAACCTCAGCTATGTTTCGGACTGTCATGCAGGCACAGTCACGTATGGAACGGTACACCAGACAGGGTCTGAGGGAGCTGGCAGCATGTCGCACAGCCATGACTGACAGTATGCGTGACATTGCGGCTGCCATCCGTGATTTCACCGATGTCATAGACAGGCGTTGTGGGGACATATTAGACCGGTTCCACAACTACATGTCCATGAGCCAGGGCGATGGTGGGCGGTTGAGGCGTCGACGTGGCCGTATGCCAGCAACAGCAGCAGCTGGCAGTCGTCGCGGATGACAACAGGGCCGCGGCCGCCCCGTAGTGCCAGCAGCAGCCCCAGCAATGCTGGGTCTGTGCTGTCATCAGACCGCCCCAGGAGACCACGTGCACGTGGCTCTGGCCAGGCCCGACAGGGATCTGTGTCCAGTCAACGAACACCTGCTTCTGATGACAGTACCCAGTCTGGGTTGGTACGGATATGGTCCGTAGCACCCTGCAAGGCACAGGTACCGTGTCCGTGGCCAGAGACACTGATCTGTATGACCTGGCAGGTACAGTCTGTGGCTGTCCACAAACACCAGTATATGGCAGCCATGAGGTGGAACTGTGTGCATCCATACACACATGCAAATTGACAACACCTAGGGCTACCGCATGCGCACACACTGCATCAACATTGCCCCACCTTCTACTGCTGTCCCTCACCAACACACATACACATACATGTCAATTGGTGGTATGGGTGGCTGACTCAGGCATACCAGGTTCACACCCTGTGCATATGATGAAACTGTGCCACCTCCTGCAATCTGTAACAACTGTGCAGGTACAGGTTAACATGTTGCTGATGCACAGGGTGACCACATAGATGTGTAGTAATAGTATCATGTTGTTAACAGTACTGTGTGCTGAATTAATTGTGGGTATATCACAGCATGCCTGATGCAGTAAGTGTGTGATTGTCATGTCCTGTTGTCTACACCCATGGTAAGTACCATAGTGTATCATCTGCACATGTTGGCATACTGGTGGTAATGATGTCAACAGAAGGCTACATACATAGGTAGCACAGGGGATAGGGTAATGAATGTAGTAATACACAATGATGGACATGTAAATTGCAAGTGGCATGTTGCCCACACTAGACTCTGCATTGCAGATGTTTGAGGATGTTGATATGTGTGCAGTACTACACGACTGGTACAGGACACACAGGAGCACCCTAGCACTGCATGCTCACATCTCATACCATGCTAGACAGCCCCAACACACATAACTAACTGTCACAGGAGGGAGAGTCCCCATATATGTCAGGGATACTGTGGTGGCAGGCCAGGGGGCATACATCCTACTAAGTATGGAACCACTGAGTGAAGGCTCAGTGTCTGTTATTTGACATGTGTATTACTGCAGGTATGAGCACATGGGTTTCTATCCAGTTATTGTACATCCTGACAGTACATGGTCTGTACACTTGTGTGCACTGAGACTGGACCCTAGCCATCTGACCCGTGTATTTCCATGTACATGTGCATAGTGCCTGCATATTTGCAGTGTTACCTACTGGAACTGGTACAGCTTGTTTGTTGTACAATGGACTACATGCAGCCCTGTTTACTGTAGCTTTGTTTGCATGCATGTTTGCTTGCAATTACCCTGGAATACTGATCACACCTGCAATGCATAGTTATAGAGCTTCTGTGGACTCCTAGTGCCATCTGCATAGCCTACTATATGTATGTCCATGTCCCACTTGACAGGATGTCACTGTTTGTCCTGTTCACATGTACATTGCCTGTGACACAGTGCATATGACCTACCTGGCATGTGTCCACGTGAGCAGTCATATATGCTACTGCTAACTAATCACAGGCACTACACCTTCACACATTCATCTTCTGTTGAACTACCTGCTTTGCTAGGGACGGCCTGCACCTGTCACCCCTGGGCTTTCAGATATTGGCAAAGGCTCTTGCTACCCCTATAGTGCCTATGTTAGGCAGGGCTCAAATGACAAACCCACCTTCATAGGTATCACAAGGGATAAGAAACTAAGAGCAATGCTACCCAACGCCAGAAGTCTAAACCTCCAGATGCATGCACCCAAAACACTCCTTGGCATGGAAAACATCGATATCTGTGCAGTAACAGATGCCTGGTTCAGGGCTACTGAGAGCACACCAGCACTACCGGTTTAACCCGGTTGATTTCTTTGAAACAGTCACCAAGGCCATTGACGAGGGAAGGTGGTTCACACAGCCTACCTGGACCTTGCAAAGCCTTCACAACAATACCCCACTTGGGCATTCTAGAGAAGCTCACCAGCTTAAATATAAGCCCCTATGTCACTAGATGGATTGCACAGTGGCTCAAGGACAGAACCCACATGGTTAGCATTGCTGGAGCCATGCCAGACCCCACAACAGTTACAGGTTGTGTCCCACAAGGCTCAGTCCTGGGACCCTCTTGTTTGGTATATATTTATTGGAGGTACAGGCCAACACGGACGGACTGTGGCTGTCCAAATATGCAGATGACTGCAAACTGGCCACCATAATCGACTCTCCAGCTGACACAAGCATCTTCCAAAGGGGCATCATAGCAACAGACAACTTGTGCCAGAGCCATGGCCTTCTGCTGAACAGTGTTTAGAAAGGGGAATGTGCATCCTGTAGTCTGTTCACCTAGTTGCCAAAAGGGACATTGTCCTCACACACACTAACCCCCCTCAGCCAAAAACACACACTTGCCAATTGCAGGATTCAAACCCCTATCTGACTATGTTATGACACTTGAGACGGATGCATTAGCAGAGCACGCTATTTGCATTACTGGGAGTTTTCCCTTCTCCTGCTGTACTTATAGAGTGCTGACATCATCAGTGTTTAGAAAAGGGAATGAGCATCCTGTAGTCTGTTCACCTAGTTGCCAAAAGGAACATTTCCTTCACACACACTAACCCCCTCAGACAGACACACACACTTGTCATTCGCAGGATTCAAACCCCTACCTAACTATGTTATGACACTTGAGACGGACGCATTAGCAGAGCGCGCTATTCGCATTACTGGGAGTTTTCCCTTCTCCTGCTGTACTTATAGAGTGCTGACATCATCAGTGTTTAGAAAGGGGAATGAGCATCCTGTAGTCTGTTCACCTAGTTGCCAAAAGGGACATTTCCCTCACACACACTAACCCCCCTCAGACAAACACACACACTTGCCATTTGCAGGATTCAAACCCCTATCTAACTATGTTATGACACTTGAGACGGATGCATTAGCAGAGCACGCTATTTGCATTACTGGGAGTTTTCTCTTCTCCTGCTGTACTTATAGAGTGCTGACATCATCAGTGTTTAGAAAGGGAATGTGCATCCTGTAGTGTGTTTTCCTAGTTGCCAAAAGGGACATTTCCCTCACACACACAAACCCCCCTCAGACAAACACACACACTTGCCATTCGCAGGATTCAAACCCCTACCTAACTATGTTATGACACTTGAGACGGACGCATTAGCAGAGCACGCTATTCGCATTACTGGGAGTTTTCTTTTCTCCTGCTGTACTTATAGAGTGCTGACATCATCAGTGTTTAGAAAAGGGAATGAGCATCCTGTAGTCTGTTCACCTAGTTGCCAAAAGGGACATTGTCCTCACACACACTAACCCCCCTCAGACAAACACACACACTTGCCAATTGCAGGATTCAAACCCCTATCTGACTATGTTATGACACTTGAGATGGATGCATTAGCAGAGCACGCTATTTGCATTACTGGGCGGTTTCTCTTCTCCTGCTGTACTTATAGAGTGCTGACATCATCGGTGTTTAGAAAGGGAATGTGCATCCTGTAGTGTGTTTTCCTAGTTGCCAAAAGGGACATTTCCCTCACACACATTAACCCCCTCAGCCAAACACACACACTTGCCATTTGCAGGATTCAAACCCCTACCTAACTATGTTATGACACTTGAGACGGATGCATTAGCAGAGCATGCTATTTGCATTACTGGGAGGTTTCTTTTCTCCTGCTGTACTTATAGGGTGCTGACATCATCAGTGTTTAGAAAGGGAATGTGCATCCTGTAGTGTGTTTTCCTAGTTGCCTAAAGGGACATTACCCTCATACACACAAAACCCCCTCAAACAAACACACACATTTGCCATTCGCAGGATTCAAACCCCTACCTAACTATGTTATGACACTTGAGACGGACGCATTAGCAGAGCGTGCTATTCGCATTACTGGGAGGTTTCTTTTCTCCTGCTGTACTTATAGGGTGCTGACATCATCGGTGTTTAGAAAGGGAATGTGCATCCTGTAGTGTGTTTTCCTAGTTGCCAAAAGGGACATTTCCCTCACACACACAAACCCCCTCAGACAAACACACACACTTGCCATTCGCAGGATTCAAACCCCTACCTAACTATGTTATGACACTTGAGACGGACGCATTAGCAGAGCGCGCTATTCGCATTACTGGGAGGTTTCTTTTCTCCTGCTGTACTTATAGGGTGCTGACATCATCGGTGTTTAGAAAGGGAATGTGCATCCTGTAGTGTGTTTTCCTAGTTGCCAAAAGGGACATTTCCCTCACACACACAAACCCCCTCAGACAAACACACACACTTGCCATTCGCAGGATTCAAACCCCTACCTAACTATGTTATGACACTTGAGACGGACGCATTAGCAGAGCGCGCTATTCGCATTACTGGGAGGTTTCTTTTCTCCTGCTGTACTTATAGGGTGCTGACATCATCGGTGTTTAGAAAGGGAATGTGCATCCTGTAGTGTGTTTTCCTAGTTGCCAAAAGGGACATTTCTCTCCCACAGACTTACACACACACACACACACACACACACACACACACACACTGAGCATTTGCAGGATTTGAAACCCCTACCTAACTATGTTATGACACTTGAGACGGACGCATTAGCAGAGCGCGCTATTCGGATTACTGGGAAGTTTCTTTTCTCCTGCTGTACTTATAGGGTGCTGACATCATCTGTGTTTAGAAAGGGGAATGTGCATCCTGTGGGGAGGCAGACACCAAGCACACTCTGGCTAAGCTGTCATTCCCTAGGGCAAACAGCCTAGTGTTGACCTCTACACCCATATGTTTAATTGTCAAATGCACATTATTTGTTGCTGATAGACTGTTTGCACATCTTTATTGCCATAGCATTCCCTGTTTGTATGAACAACTTGTGCATCTGTGGAAGATGTTTGCATATGGGAGGGATCCACTATATCACGTATGTCTCTGTAGTCATTTAACTGTGTGCACTGGGCAGACTGCTGTAATGTGGTTGGTTCCTGGAATAACACATAACAATACCAGATATGTGTGTCCAACTGCTAAACCGAGATTTGGCCTAAGTGTGTGAGCATGCCCAGTTCAGCCTTCCCATGGCATGTTGTCAAAGTGTGTGAGCATGCCCAGTGTGAGCATTCCATATGTTGGACTCTGCAGCCCACCACATTTGTGGATGAGTGTGAACTTCAACAACTATCACCCGTTTATGGTTGTGTGTTGTGTGTCATGTTGTGTAGTTACTGTACAACTGCTTTGTGTGTGAACACAACAGGATTATACTGTGCCTGCAGTGTTTGCATGGGATACTTTGCATACAGTTGTCAACATCCTTTCACACTGACCTAACACTGTAGTACTGTATAGTGTACTGGTAGTACTTTGACTGTGGTGGACAGTATCCTGGGCTTTACTGCTATCACTGCTTTACATTTCGATAGTGGGCACAACAGCCTGGTTAGGGGCCAGTTGTGTACATCTGACCATGTTGCATTCTGTTCAGATATGAACTACTTAAACCAGGCTTGTCCAACATTGGTAGTGTATTCCACAACATAGGTGTACATTTGCAAACACTAGCGATGTGCCCTAGTCCATGTCTAATGCTAGTTGGAGAGTGTGTTTGTCCTTCAACACACATTGTAAGTGGAGTTTGCCATGACATATGTCATGGTTAGTATACTGTGCCTCTGTCTACCTGTGACATGACAGTGATACCCAGGATAAATCTACCATCTCCCATCCACTCATCAGGATTCCTATTGAGGAAGATTGATAAGTGACTCTATGGGTAGCCTGTGCTGGGGTTCACTCATGGGTGGGAGTGGCTTCTGTGTTATGGATCACGCAGTACAGCTTGTCCTATGTAAGTCAGTGCTGGGGTTCAGGTCTCTCATGTGCATAGCTCACTGCCATTCAGATTGTACAAGGTGCAGCATGTTTATTGATGCCAGCAACACAGGCAACACATGGCATCTGTGCAAGCTCTTTGATACTCCTGATGAGGTACTGTTGGGGACTTTACGGTTGATGGAGGTGTCTGCTGAGGTACATCCCACAGGGGCTATTGTAGTCAATTGTACCGCTGATGAAGGATGACTGCAGAGCCACAATGACCTCCCCTTATCTAGATCTGACAGCCTTCATGATTAGGTGGGTATATGGTATGTTTCTGTAAACACTACAGCACATGTTTGTCCAATGCAGGATATCTATCACCTTGTGTCCCCAGGTCTCTCATTACATGTTAACTACATAATGGGTTAACACCTATGTGGTAATTGGTGGGCACTTACTGTATATCCACGAGGGTTGACTATACACGTTTCTGCACTTAGCTTGCTGACATGGCTATGGCACCAGTTGTCTGTTTCTATGTGGCCCTTTTGTGGGATGCTTGTGTCAGCTGGTGGATCATATGTGGTGAGCAGTTTGTAGTCCTCTGCAAACATGTTCGGACACAGTCCTTCCATGTTTGCCTGTACCTATGGGACATATATACCAGACGAGGGAGATCCCAGGACAAAGCCTTGTGGGATGCCAGTTATATCTGGTTTGTAGTCTGACATGGCTGCAGCATGTCTGACCATGTCTGTTCTGTCCTTGGTCTGGTTTGCAACCCCTCTACTGACATGTGGGTTTATATTTAAGCTGGTGAGCCTATCTATAATGAACACGTAGGGTATTGTATAGAAGCCTTTGCAAGGTCCAGCTACACTGTGTGGAGCACATTGCCCTCATCAATGACCTTAATGACTGTTTCAATTGAGTCAAACATGGTTAGGGGCAGGATCTGCACTTGAGAAGGCCACACTGGGTTGGGTCCGGTGTCAGTAGGTCCCCAATATCTTTATGTCTGTGGTACATGCTGATCCTTTCCATAGCTGTGCAAACCGAGCTTCTCAGGATTCTGGGGTAGTAGTGTTCAGTATCCATTCAGGCAACACCTTTGTTGAGAAGGACCACTGTTGTTGTACACTGCTCTTTGGGTACATATTCTGTGGTAAGGCTGACATTGAGCAGTAGTGTGGTTTGGCATTCCATTCATCTTGGAGTCCATGTTGCACTAAGCCCAGGACACCATCTCATACCATTGCTGCTGTGTGTTTTGCTTTGTAGATGTTGGCTGTTACCTCAGCATCTGCAATGTCACGGGCCCAGCAGTCTGCTGGGATAGATATTCTGCATTGGGGGTTTGCACTGCACCTGTCAGGATGTATGTTGGCAATATGTGTGTGTGTTTGTGATATTTGTGTGATTCAGGGCATATCTGTGAATTCCCAACATGGTTCCTACCATCAGTTGTGAAAGCCTTGGGATTATCCTTAGTGTCCTGTACAATTTGTATCTTCATAGGTTCATAGGTTCATACTAGGCTATCCACCCTGGGCATTTGTTAGCCTAGCCAGAGTGTGTGTGGCTTTGACACCCCTTGCTATGTGAATATTATGGCCATTTATGATTTGCTTTGCTGTGCCTCTGTCTGGACATGACACAGTGAAGACCCCAGTGTAACTCTACAATCATCCATCCACTTGGCAAGATTCCTGTTGAAGAGTGTCAGTGAGGGGCTCTGCCTAACATGGAGTGGGATTCTGGTCCAGGGTGTGGGGAGCCTCTGGATTATGTATCTGTCCCACCAGCACATCCTATTTCATTATTTGTTGAGGTTGACATCTCTCACTCTCACAGCTCCGATGGATTTGAGTTTTCTGGGGTGGAGCATGTCCATTACTCCTGTGTTGGGCATGGCCTCCTACAACAGGCATGCAATGCCTCTGTGTAGGCAGTATGTGACTGGATTCAGCTGGGGTGTCTACAGCCAGGCAGCATATGACATATATTTGAGACCCTTTATCCTCTTGGTGAGGTACCTTTGAGGTCTTTCTAACTGCTGCAGGTGTCAGGTAAGGTACATCCCATATGAGGCATTGTACTAGATTATGGGTGTGATTAGAGAAAAGTATAGGGGCACAATGACCTCTGTTGCCGTAGATGTGACTCCTTTCCTGATACGGTGTCAAATGTAGACAGTCTTCCTAGCCACATTGGCAATGTGGGTGTCACATAACAGGTTACTGTCCACTTGTGTCCCTAGGTCCCTGGTTACTCCTTCCATACATAATGGTTTACCACCTATGTGGTAATTTGTGGTACCTTGTTTGGTATTTGGTGGGACATTCATACTGTCCAGTGTCTTCAGGATGGCTGGGTGGGGTTATTGTGTGTGAGAGTGCGGTCTGTAGCATGCTACAGACTGCACAGCAGTCTTGCCTACAGTTAGTTGCACATGGGTGAACTCCAATGCCTTGTGCATTGTCAGTTACCTGGACGTATGGGTGTCTGTGCTGACTATGGATACTCACCCTCCTTTTATGTTTTGTTCCAGGTTTTGGGGCCATGACACATGATACGTGGTATAACCTGGTAGTGCTGGTGTGCTGTCAGGAGGCTTGCAGCAGGTTTCTGTCACTGCACAGACATCGATGTTCTCCATTCTGGGGATGGCCTCGGGAGCATGCATATTGGGGTGTACACATCTGGCATTGGTCAGCATTTCCCTTATGTTTCTTCCCACTTATGTTTTCTAGGGTGGTGGGTCAGTCTTTTCAGCCTTGCCTACAAAAGGCTCTATGGAGGTGGCAAAGGCCTTATCCAATATTCAGACGCCCAGGGGTAACAGGTGCAGGCCATCCCAAGGACAGCTGCGTGGCTTGTCAAGCATGACATCCCAAGCAGACAGACATTGGATCCCCTTGGAATGACACCAGTAAGTGTGCCACTTGCTATGACTGATCATTCCGTGTTTGTACTGTGGCATTATTCTTGGTAAGGGTAGGATGCTGCGAACGGTGAGTGTCATACCGGCCTGGACTACATAATCAGATAGCTCATCTATGTCTCTTTTCATGTAGTCTAGGGCGGTACATCTCAGGTCATTCACACCAGCATGGACTATGACTGCATCATATTTCTACTTGCTTTGGAGTGACCTACATACTTCTGTTATGTGGCATATTGTGGCAGCCTACAGGCAGCTTACTGTACCCTTTCCTTTGTTCAGTCTGGTGTGCGGGACAGCAGTGTGTCTGACTATGGAGTCACCTATTACAACTGTATCAGGCATGTTGTTTCTCCTTCTGGCCTGTGACTGTTTGGCACACCAGCTTTGTGTGCTATGTGTTGCATGTGCTATGTTTGGAGGCTGTTTGATTGGGTGTCTGCTTTAGAGGCCTCTGTTGGTGTGCTGTGTTTGTAATTTGTGCCTCCGGGAATGTTTTTCTGTGTTTATGTGTTTGGTTTGCAGTTGTGATAGGTCTATGTGGGACTGTGTTTGTGGTGTGTGTGGTTACCTTCTCCTACTGACTTGTTTTGGGAGTACTGAGTTGAGGGAGCTCAGCCTCCAGTTTGGATGGATGGTTGCATCTCTCACATATATTTGTATTTCTTGGGTGGAGTTGGGGTTGTCTGTGTACTTGGGGCAGGTGTAACATTGCCTCAGGATTCACAGATTCCACTTGTTGTGGCTGGCCTTAGTGGATTGCATGTGTGGACAGATTTTATTGCCATACTACTGATCAGTGATTACTTCATTGTTCATGTTTGCTCTATCATGTAGTAGCTTCCTCATTCTCTTGCATGTTTTGGTTATGGCTGGTGTCCACCATGCCAGATTTAGGCACTGTGTCTTGTTTTAATTTAGGACTGCATAATCCAAGCATTCCTGGCAGTGTTCATGGAATGGCTGTATTACAGGTTCTGAGGTGTGGCCCATATTTTGCACCTGCACGGGACCTTTAATGGATTCCACATCAGTTTGGAGGAGTGCAAATATTGCTTAACACATGTTTTCCACTGTGGTTTTCCGGCCAGGGACTGTGGTCAGGATTTGTATATCCAGTGTGATTACTCTATGGTCTGGTTTTACCAGTGAGCAATACACTTCTCATCTTGACATCCAGTACCCATGTTGCTGATTATCACATCCAGTATGCTTACCCCTCTTGTGGGAGTGGTACGTTGTTCCTGGGCCTTTTGGTTTGTGGATTCTATGAACTTTTGTCCTACACTGTTGGAGCTAGTATAATGCTCCCAGTCTATGTCTGGGTATTTGCAGTCACCCAATATAATGTGGTTTGGAGGACTTGATATATTCATGTATTCCAGCATAGGCGGATGCAGTTCCTGGTGTTGGGACAGTAGTCTGTAGCAGGCTATAAACTGGGGGGCAGTTGTAGCCACTGTTACTTGAGCATGGCTAGTCCATGCTGCTTTTGTTGTGGTACCGACATGGGGGTGTGGTTATCCTTGACAATTCTTGCTAGTCACCCTCCTTTTGTAGCTTGTTCCAAGTTTTGAGGCTGTACAGCACAGTATGAGGTGTAACCTGGTAGTGTTAGGGTGCTGTTGTGAGCCTTGCCTCAGTTTTCTGTTACAGCACAGTTATCAACATTCTCCATACTGGGTGAGTTTAGACTGCATGCATCTTGCTGTTTCAACTTATCCCTTATCTTATTCTTATCCCTTCTGGTACCTATGGAGATAGGTTTGTGTTTTGAGCCTTACCTATTCAGGGCACACTGTGGGTGACAACAGCCTTTGCCAGTATCCATACGGCCTGCACTGATAGGTGCACGCCAGTCCTAGCAGGTGGTGCATCATGTCATGCTCAGCATGTCATCCCAGACTGGCACACATTGGGTCCCCTTTGACTAACTGCGATACTTCAGTCAATTGTTGCACTTGATCATCTCATTGTCATGTTGTGGCATGATGCTTGGTGAGGGTAGGATGTTAGTCAGGGTCCTCAGGTGTGCATATAGTACATGGTGTTACATTACTTAACACATAGCATTCATGCCTCAGGTGGTGCTGCAGGGCTGTCTCTGGCGGATGCATATTACACTTCCCTGTACATGTTTGAGAGCAGGTTGTGTCACGTTAGGCATCCCTGTTACTATATGAGTGAGTCAGAGAAGGGTATCATTCCCAAGGTTCCTACTGAGCCAATGTATGTGCTATGCGTTGCCTCTTTGCCAAGGCCAGGGCATACTGGGCACGCCTCCTTCTGCCTACTGGGGCAGGCTCAGGTTGTTCCTCCTCCGAGTCACGCTCTGCCTGTGATGGCCTTGGCAATGGTGGGGGCTGTTTGGCCCAGCCCTATGCTGGTCCTGCTGCAGCTGTTTTCGCAAGATCATATTATGTAGCATAGCACATACCATGACAATTTGGGTACATGTAGTTGGTGTGTACTGCAAGGCTCCACCAGATGTGTCCAGACACCGGAACCGTGACTTGAGCAGCCCAAACACACGCTCTATTACATTACGTGTTTGTGCGTGTGCCTCATTATGGCGTTCCTGTTCAGGTGTGTGTGCGTTTCTGATGGGTGTCATCAGCCACGGCTCCAGTGCATAACCTGCATCCCCACTAGGTGTCCGTGCGGGATGTCCCCATTGGCAAATGTCTGGTACAGCTGCGTCAAATGCCAGATGTGGGAATCGTGGTAGCTCCCAGGACAGCCAGCACACACATTCATTATTATGCCCTGGGCATCACACACGACCTGGCAGTTGATGGAGGGAAGCCCTTGCGGTTGATGTATGCCCTACCCGCTCACCGGCTGGTGCTTTGATGCGTATGCGTGCAGTCTATTGCACCCACTACCTCAGGGTATTCCGCTATTTGCTGGAAGAGACGCATATTGCTGGCCAATACCTCACGGGCATTGGGGAAATATACATGATCACCGACATGTGCTGACATGGCATCCAGGAACTGGTGCAGTACCCTGGAGGCTGATGCCTGTGATATCCCCATCATATCACCAGTTGGTCTCTGGAAGGTACCTGTTGCTAGTATTCTTAGGCCAACACATACCTTGGTTTCCACTGGGATGGGTTCCCCTCTGTTGGTTCTGTGTGTGAGGTGTGGCCTGCACAGCTCCACTATTTGCTGCAGGAGGTCTCTGTCCACTCTATAGCGCTCTACTATCTCCAGCTCATGTAACCCGTGGTAGGTGACCCTGGGCCTGTACACTCTTCTCCGTCTCCTCACTGTGGGTTGTCTGGCACCATCTGCATTGTCACCACCCTCAGCAAGTCGCCTATGTCTCATTATGACAGCTATGGCAGCCCCTAACATTTCTGCTCTGAGTTCAGCTTTTTCAGTTTTCACTTCTGATAACTTAACTCCTGTCTTGCAGTGTCTCTTGAGAGAAACATTCTGCACTGCTGTTTGCAGAGTTTTAAGTGCTGGGCTGGGCTAGTATTCTGCCTGTGTAATTGCCTGCATCTAATTGTTTTCACCTGCTAGCTCCAGCAGTATTCCCTGCTAACTTCCTACTACATCTGTTGCTTCCTTTTTCCTTTCTGTTTCCTCAGGGTGGAGCCGTGTGCAAACCAGCAGAAACACGCTCACAGTGGCTTACACGCGCGCACACATACTTACACAGTTCAGAATCTGCTTATTCGGTTTTAAACGCGTGCACGCCCACGCAAATGGTGTTAAACATCTCCCAACACGCTCCCACATGCTCAGTCTGCCTTACACGCACACACACTGCCTTACTCGCGCTTCGTGGCGTGCACACATGCGCATACACGTCCAGCAAGAAACTTTGGTGTAGGCAACAGTGTACACCTTCCATTTCTTGACTTTCTCATGTTTACTTAGTGGCACACCTCTTTCCTTGATATCTGTCTGACATCTGTCATGTAACTCTAACCTCCAATGAACTGCATTTCTTTCTACCATTCCCCCCTGTGATGTCACCTATCTCCTACTCTGTTCCTCCCCCTTATGTAACTCTTACACTACTCAGAATGTGCTCATTTGCTATGTGACAGTGGAATTCAGTATCCTTACACTCATTTGCATCAGATTGCCTACTAATGCTTAGTTACATCTCTTAGACTCAGCTTCCCCCCTTAGCAACCACTACACGGTGGCCATGTTGGTTTTGCTCTGCTGGTCCCTGCATTGACATTCCATGTATTGCATAAAACCTACATTTGTAGGTTTAAAACCTTCATTTTTATGTTCTATACAGCGCAGCCCGTTTGCGCGGGGCTGCGCTGGGTTTAAACATCGGCAATCGCCGAAAAAAAAAATTATATTTCCCATATATTTGCATCAGGTTACCTTGCCAATGGCCACATATTTGGCCATTGGCATGCTGCCTGACACATATGCACCCTTTATTTGGAGCTGACATGGCTCCATTGCCGTTTTTGCAGAAACGTACTCAGTTGTCAACTGAGTACATTTCTGCAGCTAAAACGGCTCTTACACGGGCTGTTCTGGGCTTCCTGGATCGCTAATCAGCCTCATTTGCATGCTATTCGGCTGCAAGTGAGGTGATTAGCTTATCCACGCCCACTCCGTGTAAGAGCCGTTTTAGCTTGACTCTTACACGGACTTTGGGCTGTTCCTGGATCGCGAAGGCTGCATGGAGTCTTACACTACTCTTAGACTCCGTGCAAGCCTTCGTGAATCCTGCCCAATGTTTTTCATCCATTGACAAGTAAATACATAATTTGATTCCCAAGAGGCCATAACCAAATTCGCAAAACTGGCTCCACAAGTGGATCCCTTTGCCACTCCTATCCTTTGGAGGTAAAACTTGTCATTAAACAGAATGTAATTGTTTTTCAAGATGATCCCCAAAAGGTCCTCAATAAGGTGTAACTCATTTTCTGTAGCTCCCCTAGACCTGATAAAATCCAGTACCCATTCTGTACCTATATCCTGGGGGATGGATGAATAGAGATTGCAAACATCCACTGTTAGGAAATTATTTTCCTCTTTGTACACCAAGGTATTGATTTGTTCCAAAAAGGACCTTGAATCCCAGCAAATCTGGGTCTCCTTGCTGACAAATTTCTTAAGGATGGAATCCACTACTTTAGCACATGGGTAGGTAATGGATTGCATGGCGTCCACAAGTGGGCGCATAGGTGGATCCGAGGTCCCCTTTGGATCTTGGGAATGCCAAAAAGTAAGGGAATTCTGGGTGCTGGCATGGACAAATAATGATTAAGATTAATGTCAGTTAAACCATCAATAAATAAATCATTAATAAACATTTTGATCCTGTTATAAGCTATATTCATTTCATTTAAACTGACCTCCACATAAGTATCCTTCTCTAATAACTGATTCATTTTGTTGTTGTAATGTAGTATGTCCATGACAACCAGTCCACCCCCTTTATCTGGTTGCATGATGCGAATAGGGAGGCTCCTGAAATTGGAAAACAACTGCATTTCTTCAAGAGAAATATTAGGGTTACAAACACTTTTTTTACTGCAACAGGCCAACTTTTGAAGTTCATGTTCACATAACAATTCAAATATACCAACTAAGGGATTAACAGGGGGGTTAAAAGTGCTAGCAACTCTCAATTCTTGATTACTATAAGCAGAATTACCCAACAGGACTGTTAAATTTAATTTTCTAGCAAACAATCTGAAATCAATCAATAATTCAGATAAATTACTTTTGTTCGTAGGTACAAATGTCACTCCTTTTGCAAAAAGTTCCACTAGTTGTTCATCAATGGGATACTCAGTGTAATTGAACACTTTAAAATCACCTTTCTTATTTACAATTGTCCTACATTGATGAACTGCTTCCATCACTGCTGGGTTGTCCACTTCTGAACCTAAGATCTCTTGTTGCTGCATGTATTGTACACCCTCCTGTACTGCTGGGTTGTCCACTTCTGAACCTAAGATCTCTTGTTGCTGCATGTATTGTACACCCTCCTGGACTGCTGGGTTGTCCACTTCTGAACCTAAGATCTCTTGTTGCTGTGTGTATTGTACACCCTCCTGGACTGCATTGAATTCGAATTCCATCCCCCTCCCCCCGGAAGGTTTTTTGAAACTGTTGTGGTTGGTTATTGTGAAAATTGTTCTCATTTCTATCATCAAAAGTATCTTGCACATTCCACAAACCAGAATTTGTATTTATAAAGTTAGCACCACGAGTGTTATGTTGTTCACCAAATGTACTAGTTTCAGATTCCCGCTGGTCTTGTCCATCAACATAACTGTTTTGATTCATGCTTGGCCTCTGGTTATGTTTATTATATATTTCTGCAGAGACCTGGGAGGTTGGAGGTTCAGGAAAAGCTTTCCCTTCAGCATAGGCTTTTAAGTCCCTTTGAAGTTTCTTGATCTTTGTGGACTTAAGCCTCTCCAACTGTTGTGCTATGCTGGTAAAAATGTGATCATAATCAAATCGGTAACGGTCAAAAACCATGTCCGACTTGATGTCCTTTTCAAGTTCCATAACTTCCCCTGCCAGAGAACTGATTTGTGATTGGTAATGCTTAGACATGAGCCTAAGTAAATCCAGCCCCTGGTTGTTGAATAAATCAATCAGTTCCTTATAAAACAGTGACCCAGGAATCAAGCCTGTTGGAAACTGCCAGTATCTCAAGCCTTTCGGCACTATGCTATCTTTCAAGCATTTGTCAAAATAATTAAGCTCCAACTGGAGCTTCTTTGCTTTAAGTAACTTGGCGTCAAACAGTTTCAGTTTATCACTAATACTCACATGGTTACTGGCCGGCTCCACAGTGTCCATTTACCTCCGTTGATCTTCCAAATCAGTTTCATCTCTAAGCCAATTTGTAACATCCTGTGTGCCTATAAGCCCTGGAACCAAGTGGGTATGCCTGGGTGAAAACAGCTGCCCTTGCAGATCGATCGAAGGAACGTTACTCACTGCTGCTCCTTTTGTGCATTGGCTGGGTGTCACTTGGGGTTGGATAAAAGCCCCTGGATGTCCGGTTGAAGTTCTGGTCAGACAAGTGGTATTAAGACCTTCCATGTCTCCCCTGCTGGACTGTGAGAGTTGTTTAACTCTAGCAGTTAAACTCTCTAGTCTGGTATTCATTAACTAGTAAGTAAGGAACTACAATTTTTATACTAAGGGCAAGTTCAATTGCAACTCCAGGTCAGTGGTATACCTTGCACAGTGCAATACCTGTCCAGCTTTCTATGTTGGTAAGACCGATCATAGATTGCGTGACAGGATTTATGAGCACATCTATGCTATTAGTAAACAAAAAATGGATAATGCTCTAGCTAGGCACTGTAAAGATAACCATGGCCATGGTTTTAAATTTAGAGTCATAACACAGGTAGCTGCACATGAGAATGTGAGGTATTTAGATAGTAACATTGTTAAGTTACACCTCGAAGAACATGAATTGAAATGGCAGTTGTTACTAAACTCCTGTGCCCCCCCAGGTGTCAATGAAATTTATTTTTTAGCAAGTATATTAAAATTAAAAAGCTTGCTTAGGTAAAAATGTTTTAGGTAATTTCTTAGGTATTTTCACATGTTATTCGGTTGGATGGTTGGTTATTTATTTTATTGACAAAGTATTAATATGAAATAATGAAGTTATGAATTAACAATTTTTTGTATTATAATTTTATATACCTTGTTTTGTATAGATTATGTTTTCATAATACTGCATAGTAATTAGGTTAGGGATGGGTGTTAGTTTTATTACATATGCATATATAGTTATAGTTATATTTATATTTATTCTTAGCAAAAGTAATAATTTCTATTGTGTCATGATGTTTGTAAAGTCTTGAAGTTTTTAGACTTATTTTGGTCTTGTTAGCAAAACAATGCAACTATGAAGTGTAATTTTAAATGAGTGCTGTGATCCACTTGTAGGCAATTAATCAATTAACTCTTAATGATATAGAGTGGATTTTTGCTGGGCTGACTGTTTTTGTTCTTGCTCTACATCTGAAGAAGTTTGGATGTTTCCCAAACGAAAAGCGCTTAATTTTATTTTGTTTTGATATTAAAGTGAATAAGAATGGCTTTTTATATTTATTTTTTCATCGAGCTGAGTGAGGTGCTGGTGCTTGTTCAAAGTGTGTTCTTTTCTTTAGTACAACGGAATGCAAACAAGTGTATAGCATACATTGCTGTTTGCAAATGCATGAAACAAAACGCACAATACCTGCTGTCTTTGGCATTATGCCTAGTAAGTGTGAGGAATGCTATGACCACTTCTGGGAAGGGGTTCTATGGTTATGCAACCGATTTGGTTTATCCTTTGCACCCTGCATGGTTCTATGTGATTTCAAAAATAACGCCCTAAACTCTATTAGACAGCATTTACCAGATAGTACAGCCAAAGGCTGTTGGTTCCATCTATGCCAGATAGTGTGGCATCAGGTATAGAAATTACACCTGTCATCTGAATTTGGTAGTAGTATGTGCTTTGCATTGCTGTGCAAACAAATCCCCGCCCTAGCTTTCGTACACCCAGATAAAGAACTTAGCACAATGCTTGAGATTGAACAGGATATGCCTGACAAAAGGATACCATTATGCACATTCTTTAAGGAGAACTACATCATTGGAAGGTCCAGGAGATATAGTATGAGTGTAGTGACAGCTGAGAGACTCCCTTCCCTCTTTGATGTTTCCTTCTGGAACTAGTGGGACACTTCCTCATTGGGCTATCCCAGAAGTCAGACTGCTATGGAAATATGGCATAGGCGACTTAGGAGCCTGCTAGGTAAACAAAAACTGTACATGCTTGATGTGTTGCATGCAATACAACTAGAGGAGAACCATCTGGAGGACTTATATAGCAGGTTAATAAGTTTTTTGCCATCCTCTCCAAAACGCAGAAGGATAATAGATAAGGAGGCTACATTTGCAAAGTTATTAGCCCACAGAGAAACATTTACTGACAGCGGTCTGATTGAATTAGTTGCACAGCTTTGCTCCTTTTGAACAGTACTGTCCACTCCCAGGGTGTTATTCGCTGTCACTGCAGTATTGCTTGACTTTCCCTACTATTTATAAGTAAAAAGTTAAAAAAAAAATGGGACTTATGTGCTTGGTTGATGCTTTTGTGGGAAACACTACTATGTGTGGGTTGGAGTACGTGTGTGTGTCACAGGTGTTCACAAAACATAGTGTGTTACAGATCTTGTTTCACTGCAGTCACTACTTGGAGTTATGGTAGCCTAATCTTCCATGATGGACAGTATTTTAACGTACTGTGCATGTGTAATATGGACATCTACTGGCTCGTGCACATGCAATATACATGCTGAAGTAGGTTGTTGCTCTGCAGCAACTTGAAGCACTTTAGGACATTCTGTTATTGCAGATGCACGTTACAGACATGGCAACGTAATATTTACATGGCCCGGGTTGAGTCCTGGAATGATGTTGTATGCTGCTAGTGATTCCCTCTCTGTACGTACTTGTTGAAGGTGTTAAACATCAAGCAGAGTGTCAGTAATGCCTATGTAAAACGTTGCCTATAGTATTCTCCTGCAACCCTGCCTACCGATTGCGATTGGTGCATATAACATACATCTGCAGTTTAAATTATTGTATTTACATGTTACACGATGCATTTATTAATGGCATGTTGCAATGCTTGTTGGTGTACTACTGCTATGCTACGTTACAGTGCATTGTCGTCTTGCATGAGTTGTACCTGCACTGACATCCTTACAGACAGCTATCGACATTTAGCAACTTCAGGAACATTACATTTGGTATTGTTCTACACAGCTATGGTGCACATCCACCATGGGACGTTTGGATGCTACAGTTTTACTACTTGGGCAGCACAGCTATTTCGAATATCGAAAAAATGGGTTCGGTAATTTCGACATTCTGATGGAACGTAAAAAAATACATTTGTTTATATTTCTCGGTTATTTAAATGTCCGGCCATGTTAGTTACGACTTTATGATAGTAAACCAAAAATATAGCATACAAACATTCCAGGTAATGCCTTGTAAAGACTGACAAGTGAAATTCAAACAACTTTTCCAGATTTTTTGTTTAAGTAATGGAATTGTCAATTCCATCTTATACAACTGATAAGAATTCTGAAATGACAGTAAAAAACCCAAAAATCCCTCACCTTAACATCATTCTACATATCTGACAGCTATAAAGATTTTAAATAGCCATCTAAAATGGAACAAATACTACTTCACTAAAAATACAAAAACTACCATTGCCCAGTCTCACCTCATTTCCACACTGCTGTACGCTCCCATACTCACAAATCGAAAAAAATCTGAGCTAGCAAAACGTGAATCTTGTTATAACAAAATTGCCAGATATACTACAAATCTACCAGCTAGTGCTTACCATTGTATAGCACTCAATCAACTCAAATGGCTAGAGCTCCCCCATCTTCTTCACTACATGCAGTTAACCATGGCCCATAAAATACTCTATGAACCTGAGAAAACACCTTCCCTACAAGTATTTCTTCAACCATATGCCACTGACAGAACCCTATGGTCCACTAACAAACATCACATAAAAATCATTATAACCAAAAACTAAGCTGGAGATTCCCTCTTCTTAAATTATATAGGTAAAATGAATTGCACTACCAGAAAACACTACAATGCGTACATCACTAGCCTAGTTTAAAACAATACTAAAAAGCCACTTATTCAATAAATGGCTGTGTCCTTGCTCTGCACCAGACTAACCTCTCCCTCTGACTGTGCTACTACTTCGTATCACTTACTGACAAATCCATTCCCTCTGTCTATTCTGTTGACTATGTCTCTCTCCAAACTAACACTCCATAGTACTATAACATTGTAGAGCTGATGGCATATTAAGATTTGACAATTCAATTTCTTAGTAAACTGTGTTTAGAGTTTGTGTAATTGTCATATTGGTCTCTCTATTTTCTTATACAGAAAAGTTTAATGATACAATGTCTATACTTATTGTTAATCTTCTTATTCTATCGATTAGGTTAAGAATTACTGTGCATTAGCTAAACTGTGATATTCTTTAACTAGTCTGTATGTATAACTGCTTGTCCAAACTGTATCTAGATAGTATTTTAACTTCTGTGCTCTATATATTCTACTTATATATTGTATTTCTGTATGTTTCAATGTGGAGCTTTTCTCCCCAGGCCTCCGCTGAAAAAGGATGTGTCCAGTCAGACTTTCCTGGTAAACAAATGTAAAATAAAATAAAATAATAAAAGCTTACAGTTCAATATAGTCAGGCAGTATCAGATAACGTGAACATAGTATATTAGTCCT